>NC_139938.1:23315200-23505200 GCF_963514095.1 Eutrigla gurnardus
AGTATTTCACAGTGACAGGTGAACAGAAATGCCCTTTTCATTCTAAAAGGTGAGGTTATTGTGCACTGCTGGTGCCATGACTCCACATGCGGGCCATTAACAGTGTTGTCCACCTCACTGGAAACCTCCACAGTCCATTCTCCCTCCGAGGGGACGGTTCGATGCCAGTGATGTTTACATCCTGCTGGAAACCGCCGCCTTCTTTCGGAAGGTTTCCCACGCTAAGAGCATTTATCGTCTCTGGTGACGTTAACCACACCAATCCGCCTTTTCAGCTCCCTAACGACAGGCAGCAGCCGACGTGCCCCCGGTGGACAAAACACAGCACTTGAGTTTCATGTCAAACACTGATGCTCACCGCCTGCTCCGACAGGCTCTGACGAAGGGGCCGGCCCGCCGTGTCACCCTCTCAGGGTTCACGTACCAACTGGGTTTTGTTCACTTGTGACACTTTTGATGAACTCACTGACATGAAGACATCGCTGGGAACATCGCTGCGTGTGAAGATATGTGCACCGCTGCAGCCGCTGACAGGGAACTAGTCTTTTTTTGAGATCAAGGCCAAGAAGAAGCGGCATGTCGGAGAGACCTCATCAAGGCTCGGAAAAAAGTCAAAACATCACTTGGTTCCCATTATGCCACTATTTTATCCCTCGGATTCAGACTGCTCTTTGTGTTATTCATGCTCGTACATGGCGAAACACTTTGAGCTTTTAAAAGCCGAAAAAGATATATCAATTTGAAAGCAAGAAAAAAAACATTCTCTCTCTCTCTCTCTCTCTCTCTCTTTGTTTCTTGCTCTTAAATACACACAGTGGCCTTGAAACAAAATTAATTAAAAGCTGAGCAGAATAATTAAAAACCGATGTAAGTAAGGACAAAAGAATCATTCAAATGACTTGACAGCTGATTAAAAAAAGAGGGTTTGATCTCCCATATATCAAGTGAAATTGTGTTTTTGAGTGACGTTTATATACAGGGTCGCTGAAAAAGTTGGAATAACTGGCAAATGTCTTGTCTTTTATAGCGCTGAAACAAATGTTATGCATGAATTCATTTCACGTGGATAATTGGGACAGATAATGTCATTTGCACTTGGTCAAAAGTGATTACTGATGCATTTAAATAGGAATAAACAGAGGATTGTGTCTGGAAAAAAAGATTCCAACTTTATGGGCAACAGTGCATGTTAACTCCAGTTACATATTTAATAGGTTATTAGCTAAGACACTTTACCTCCAGGGAGGGGAAATGTCTCTTCTGACGTGTGTTTGGTTGATCGAGCACAAATTATAACATGTGACGGTGAAAATCATAAATAAAGAAAGAAAACAAAAGAACATTGCTGAAAACATGTGAGATCTATATCCTCATTAAGTCAGATACGTTAACTGAATGAAATGCTCATCTAAGTGATGCAATTTGTTGTTTACTTGTCTTGTGAAATGTATGTTTGCTCACTTGGAAAGGAGATTACACAAAGAGAGACCGTGAGTTACTGTGATAAAGCTTTTATTCTATTATGGCACATTTTCAGTATTTATCTAACATATCACAGCATATTAACCCAAATACTCAATAGTATAACTTGACTAAAAATGACAACCATGTTCACTTTCAGCAACCAAAAACTGATGCCTGGTTTCCAACCTGGCAACCACTTTTTAGAGTGGAGTCCTGCTTAATGAGGACCCTAAAAACTATATGGGGACACTAAAGTTTTGAGCTTCAGCCTCTGTTGTAAATTATTCCACAAGGACGGAGCAGCAATGTCCAGAACCGATTAACAATTGACACCTTCGGGGGAAAATAAAAGAGTTCCTTCCCAACATTTGATGGAAGCCATACAATTAAATGATATAAGTTGAGTGTGAGAAAATGTCCAGATCTAGGAATTAGTCATTCATCCCCATATATTATTTAAGTGTCAGTGCATTTTGTGTCTTGACTCTTACATCAGAAAATCATAAGCCATTTGCTTTAGCGATATGATGTATTCTTGAATAACATCTAAGGCATGTACGTGCACAGAGCAGGAGACAGAGACAGATATCTATATATATATATATATATATATATATATATATAAAGAGAGAGAGAGAGAGAGAGAGAGAGAGAGAGAGAGAAAGAGGGGTGACAAGAAACCATTTAGTGTCAACACCAGACAGTAAGTGCGCATTTTAAAATGTTTTTGTTTCACAATAGCAAACTATGAAAAAGCACATGAATATGCACAGCAGTGTCTTGCGTTACAATTGTAGACAAACGCTGCAACTATTGCATGATGCAACTGTGATGTGATTACAACGCCTTCCTGATGTGTTGGAAGCCAAAGAAATATCCAACCCCTTATATTTATCTTCTCACAGCCTGACATAAGTTCATCATGTGACGCAATTGTGATTAAATTATGTTTTTAAGCTTTAAGATTAGCCTATAAAGGTTCTCTGTGCGTCATTCAGATAGCAGATAGCATCGCGTCTTGTAATGTCAAGATGTAGAGGATTACTGTTCGGCGGAGCAGGGAATGAAGCCGCTCTCCCTCTGTGTGGGATTCGATATGCTCTGAATTGAACCTTTAAGTGTGATATTGTGAATAACTGAAGCAGATTCTTACTATATTCTCTCACACTCAAAGAAAAGGAATAGTCAGAGAGATCTCTGATGGCTTTCAGAGGACGTGTTTGGTCTGTTCCTGACACAGCGATGCCGAAGCCTTAGAAAGCAGAGGCCTCTATGGTCGATTCACGTGGCAACCACTCTGAATGTCAAAAAAAACCCCTGAAACATAGAACCCCATTTGAATTTCAGTCTTGTCTGCAGCCAAAGGTGCTCTAAAGGACGACTCACGAGTCAGCTTTTGATTAAATAGATCTATAGATCAATTTTTCAGCCTCAAAACCCCCTTTTTTTAAAAACGACTCGAGGCAATTACTGCAGAGTTTTCCAAAGGTCTTCTCCGTCTTGCTCTCTCGCTCTCCTGCTCTCCTGCTCTCTCGCTCTCTCTTGTCTTGCATCTCTCACATCTGCCTTTGTGGAGTGAATTAGTGAAAGACTGCACTAATATAAGATCAGCCAGCCGGAGCTGACTGATTGAATTAATAAGCAATATAATCATAGCTGATCTGTAAAGTTATCTACAAGCCACGCATTAAGAGCAGTGGGTGCAGCACGCTGGGGAGCGCCTGCTGCCTGTCACATCGCTGCATCTGCTCCCCGCTGCTGTCAATCCCATCTTCACCTAATTGCTTGAGATGGAGGGTTGCAAATTGTCTTAAAGAGCTCCCCCTCTATTTAATTCTCTTCAAATAAAAACTTGCTTGATTTGTTTACGGCTGCCTCCCTCAAATGTTTACCGCAGTAGAACCGCAATAAACAGAGAGATTTACAGTCCCTTATATATCTTGTGCTCATAGTTTGAGATGGATTTGAGTTTGATATCATAAATTGACAGACAGTATTTTTTTTCTACTGGCACGCCTCACTTTAACACTGCAGAAACATTTCCCGAGCCAACAGAAGAATCAAATGGGGATTCATGCGCCATGTGGCTGTTAGTCCCCCAACTCTATTCAGGATCACACACGTTGTTGGTGTGTTTGCTGTGTGGCAAAATCATGGCTTTAAGGTTTTGGGTGAAAGTGGCTGAAACCAGCTGGTCTCATTGTAATGAGATTATGTGGCATCAAACTAAATCACTTTAATTGTGTACAGAGTCGAGCAATGAATCTTGGGAGATTTGTCGTAACATAAAGCTGAAATACTTCTAGAATGAAATATCTCAGCAACTATTGGATGCTTTTCTACAGACATTCATGGTTCCCAGAGGACAAATCCTACTGATTTTGGTCACTTTGCTTTTGACAAATTAAATTATGTAAAAATGTGACCCACAGGCTTTTCATCTAACACCGTCAGAATTCACTTTGTCCAGATTATGACCAAGTAAAATACTGATTACATTCCCATCATCAGCCTCAGCTGTAGTTTGTGTTTGCTGCCTTTATCAATGGTTAGCATGCTAACACAGGGAATTAAGACAGTGAACATATTAGATGTAACATTTTGAAAGGATACTCAATAAATACAGTATTTTGCCATTTTTCTTTGACAAGGAAAACAAGTGAGCCACCCTGTTTCCTGTTTCTTTTGACATCTAATCTATATACCAGACACATTTCTGACTGTTTCATTGTCTCCTCCACCACATGACATCCCATTGATGCTCATTTTTGAATAATCACTCCTTACAATATGCCCTACTTTGACATCCTCTATCAAAAAGAAAATACCTCGATATAAGGAACAAGATAACAACAGGCGATTTCTCTGTGCATCACACTGTGGCTTTAACAGATAATACATATTAGAATTCCCTGTTCTCAGAAAACAAAAGAGCTCTGACGGAGAAGCTCAGAGAAGTCTCCACCTTTGTTTTTCACCCTGACAGACATACCATTAAACACATGGTCATCATGCCAGTGGCCACACAATCAACAATTCTACACACTCATTAATGCTCACACACTCCTGGCCGTCCCTCAGGCTGCGGCCATGTTATTAATTCCCACGTGGAGGGATCGGTGTTTATTTATCTGCAGATTCCCTGTAAATAATTGGTGTTTTTTGGTGGAGAGCAGCAGTGTGAAAGAGTCACTGATACCCAGTCTATTAACTTGTTGACACTTTGGGGTCGGCCTGACTCTGGGGCTAATGTGGAGTGTGACCGAGCAGAACCATCTTCATTATCCTGGCGTAATGTTTCATCGCTTCAGGCTCGGGCACTGATGGCCACCCACCCACTTCTCTGCTTCAACCTCTCGTCTTCTATCCCTCCACGTCTCTATCTCCTGTAAATGCGTCGCCGCTCACCAACCAGCATTTTTTTTTTTTTAAATGTATTTTCTATTTTATTACACCCTCCGTACATCCGTCTCCTTCTACGTCTATCGTTCTCTGTAGTGTTAGAGCTTTATTGCATCATCTTTCTTTGGTACACTCATATTTCCTTCTCTCATTTGCTTTGCCTTGAGATGTTGCCATCTGTCTACACTCGCTGGTCTGACTGCTCTTGTATTATTTGTACATCATTTTTTTTCTCTTCTTCTCATTTTTGTTGCTCCAAATCACAGCTGCTCTCCTCGATGTTCCGTTTCCTCCGACTTACTTGGTCTCTGTAGCACAGTGAGGTTTTTCCAGACGTTTTGGAAGGTAAGAGACCAGCAGGGCGCCTCCTGATATCTGACAGATGCTTTGATTGACTGCTGCTTAAAAAATATTATATTTTCCAAGACAGTTATTCATCAACGCTATGTGAGAAAAGTAGCGTTATAAAACTACAAAAATTGCATGGTATGATTTTAGTAGTAATGAAATTTCAACGTTGCGGTGCGACGGGGAGTCAGGGGAACACGCTGGCTTTTGAAAAATGTCCCCATTCTATTTTATTTGCATTCTTGATGCTTATTGTAAATCATTGCACATCAGCATGAGCTGCACCAATTAAAGTACAGGGAGTAAACAGCTCCAGTATAATTATGCATGAAGAAGGAATAACAAGTAAAATGAATCTGTCCATGAGAATCTCCTACTGCCTCTCCAGTCCTTCCACACACTGTCATCCTGTCACTCGCTCTGTCAGGAGCTTTTAAATCACACTACAGCACGGAAGCATGAGAGGGGAAGAACATTCCTTTAGTAAGATTAATTGACACAGATGTTAAGAAGAAGAAGAAGTAGAAGAAAAAGGCAGTCAAAATCAACCAGGTGCAAACTACTGATTAAAATCATGACCTTTGGAACACATCCTCCCCAATGTGCAAAACCTCCTTGTTTAAGATATATATTTCTTTCATTAATATTTAATTCATTCAGTAATTTATGTTTTTGGTGTCTGGAAGACGACCTGTAGAGGATTTGGCTTTAAGAGCTGAATTTATGACACTAGAGGCAAACTGGACAGGTTCTGGTCAATATCCTACCCGTCGTTTGGCAGAAGTTTACAAGTGAATATTTCTCCAAAGCATTAATTAGTCAAAGAGCAACAAACTAAGAAGATGTTTCCATGTTCATCTCTCACAAGAAGAAGATTGAAAAAGGGTATTCAAAAGCTCTACATCACCTGCTGCCTCTAAGCATGAAGGTCTAAAAACAGCTGGAGTGGTCGTGTCAACACATCCCCCGCCGGGCTTCACATTCCAACCAGTGAGTGTGACACGACGAAGACCATCCTCCTCGTCTCCGCTGTGATTGGAGGTCCAGATCCCTCGGGGTCAGTCCTGTGGACCTCCTGAAGAAAAGGTTCAGCTGGATGACACAGAGGTTCAGAGGTTTGTCTGAGAGGTTTCTCTTACGCTATCGACCAATTTATCAAGTCAATATTAGTGTAATAATCACATTTTCAAAATGTCAAATTTCATATCACATTATTGTAAGCAGGTGTCCACACCAAACCTGCACTGTATTAACAGACCCACTTTTTAATATTCTGAATGGAGTGTTGGTAGATGCTGTTTTTACAAAAACCCAAAGTGGTCACAGTGCAATTTTTTCCAACCCTCAATCCAAATTAATCTCAAAATCTTAATGAGCCCTCTTAGTGTGAAATAGCCTGATAGCAACATCCCCAGACTAGCACCTGCAGAGACTCCTGATGTATTCCCATCTTTGCTGTCACAATCCATGTGTGGGTCATTTCTAAGTGAGGACATTCTCTCTACCGTCAAAGCTTGGTAGAAACTGACCCTGTTACCCTGACAAGAATAACTTGCCCTGTGTTCTGCATCATGACCCTCAATTTCACATATTGTTTTGTCTGAAATGCAGGAAAAAAGGTCTGATGTCTTGTTTGAAATGATGGCACTGCTGCATTTGTTGAAAACATGCAGTCATTCAGAATAATTCATGGTAAACAAAGAAAAAGTCTTTAACCTTGAGATTGTTTGCTCGTTCCATCTTTAAATGCATTGCATCTACTCAGACTAGATGCTTGTAAATGTCCTAAACCGTGGCGTACCTCTGCAGCATCTGAACCATTACAACGGGTGTGCTGTGCGTCCCGGTGCATGGGCCCCGTAGCTAATCAAAGCCTCTCCTCTTTCTGCTTAGCTGTCACGCACACAAATTCCCAACAGCACATCCTTATTAGCCCCGAGTCTAAAGCGCACCAAAGTCAACTGACAGACCCTCCAGACCCTGCAAGAGCAGTTCTTAAGAAGTGTTTCATTCTGTCTGTCAGACGCATGTTTATCTGAGCTGACGGCTCGGCATCTCATGTCTGAGTCTCTCCCCTCCCACCTAGCGCCTGTGTTCACCGTGCAAAGACTTCGGTGCAGGTGGGAGTCAGCCACATGGAGAGCAGCTGCTGTTATTTTGACCCAAGCTACGCCAAACTCGATCCAACCTGAAGATCAAGCACAAAATATTCCCGGAGTTGCTTTGATAACATTTCATCACCAGTACATGTCCTACTTGTCGGCAGGAACTACAACCAGATTTTTTGGGAGGCAACTGATGAGCCAATAGGATGCATGGATTTTTGTTCCTACCTCGGGGTGTAATGAACTGATGTCGCTGTCAACGGATGAACTTGAAAATAATGAAATTGCTCTTTTATAAGCTGAAAGTCAAGACTTTGAACCCGCTGCATCTCAAGCTCCGAGAGGTGACTGAAATTATGAACCACAGCAAATCTGTCGTCATTGTAGTTCGCAGAGTTCATTTGTGACATTTCTGTTCTGATTTTCTTGGGACTCAGATCTGGTCCAGAATCCTGTGGATATATTAATATGTTCCTAAACCCATGAGAATCTTCTGTGTAATCAAAGGAAATATGAAGCTCGCTGTAAGTCTTCCTCCCGCTGCGAGCGCCTGCAGATGAGTTCACGCTGGAGCTCATTCTGTTCTTCTTCTGTGACAGGGCCGATGGATTATTCAATAGTGTAATGAATGAGGCGTCAGAAACATTCAGCTCCGCTGTTGGGCAGAATGATTTCTCTCTGTCTACCTCCGCCTGGCTATACGTTGCTCTTATCGATTATGATGACGCTTTCTCCTCTCCAGTTATTACAATATTGATCTCAGACAGATGCAGAGGAACAGAGTGAATAGAGGAGCAAAGTTTCGGAGGCTGAGAAACTAAGAGTAGAGGAAGCGAGGAGAATCAATGGGACCACATATGAGCACACTAAGCTGTGTTTTGATATCGCTGGAAGAGAGGTAGACATTTTAAGTATCCTGAGATGTGACTTTTTTAGGGGAGGGGAGGGGTTGACACGCCAGGAGGAGTTACTGCAAAGTATAGCTTTCTCAAAGAAGAGTTTTCATGTTTGATCTCAGATCTTTTCACGACTAAAATGGTTTCTGTACCGTTAAAAAGATTGATCTGTGTTGAAGTCGAACCGACTCGGCCTCCCTCCCAACAATACCAACCGTTGGTCACTGCACCTACAGCATTGGTCATGAAGACATCAGTCCAACAACAACAGTGCTGTCTGTCCTCCACTGCTAAAGTTAGCACTGATCCCCCCCGGGCCTTCTTTTGTTCATGTTATATAGACCTGCTTAGTGATTGGCAGCTCACACACAGGGATGTCTTTATCAGGCATTACACAAAAGAGCTCTTTGTCTGTTGATGTTTCCGTACATTACTTTGAAAATCACTGCAAAGTTTTCATTTTCACAGGAGTTGGTCTGAAGTAAGGCTCCGATCAAACGTCCCTTTCGTCTGCCGTGTTTAATTTAACTATAGACGTTAGATACATAGAACTTTCATCATCTGTGTGTCCCTGTCTTTCTCCCTTCACTTTGTCTCTAAACAGAAACTCTACAGTCAGAAGGTCTGGCGAGGATTGCATCCCCTCAGTTCATTTCTGTGTATTTGCCTGCTCCTTAGAGCTTAGAAGGCAGGAAGCCAGACTCTCTCCAAACTCAGCCTCCCCCGGTGTGCGACCTCAATTACAGAGGCAGAGAGATTATGGGTCAGAATTAATACCACTCTTAAGCCTTGCTTATACTTTCTGCAAGGACGGTCGTCGACGTGTCTGCGTAGTTAGGAAACTGTTCGATGTGCGCGGGCAGGTTTGTCGCCTGGCCGTGCACGAAATCCAGCGTGGAAACCCGATGTAAGGCCGTGTCTGATTGCGTGTGGACATCCTCCACCCTCACAGAAGCAGGAATCAAGCTTTAATCAGGACATACTCCCTCTATCTGCTCTGTCTTGATTTGATGCCACTTTCATTTACTTAACAGAAGATTAGGTGGAAGTAAATCGCCAACGCTATTTGATCAAACGTGCAAAAGCACGTCAACTCTCTCTGCCTTTGTTCTATAGCGTTTCATTTTCACTATTTTTTCACTTATAAAATCCTTTTCCCGCAACTTTAATCAGTTAAAGATCAATAATATGTTTCCCTGTGATAAAACTAGTAAAGATCTTCTCAGTAACCCCACAAACTCACACCAATACATTCTTTACAGGCTCTAAGTCTAGATCTACTTTTTAGTACACATACATAAACCAAACTGCACAGTCACCATGTCACTTAATTAACATGCACATCAATTAGTCTATCACTGACTCCACTGCCATTCCATTTGATTACTTGTCCCGTCTTAATGAACCGTTTCATTCTTATGCAAGTTCTCACGTTTACGAAGCATTACTAGTCAATGATTTATATGAGAGGAAATCAACTTCATGCCAAATATAGGGCCACATTTGAGCAAATAATATGTTTTAAAGACAACCTGAGATACGTTGGTACATTGCTGTACGTTCTGTTAACACTTTAATGCAAGTTGGGGGATTTCACTTGTGGCTCCATAAAATGGAAGAAGCTCAAAGGCATTAATTCACAGGTAATTCAAACGATAATGTCCTGGTATTAAAGATCCCCGTACAGCATTCCCTTGTCAACATGTAGCATATTTACTTATCTTCTTATACTTCAGGCTACCTCATATAACGGCAGGATGTTACGGATAGTGCAGCAGAACGTCTGTTGGAGTGTTTGTGCATTTATGTTAGTGTCTGTAATCAGGAGGGGAGAGGGAGGAAGGAGGAAGGAGGAAGGAGAAAAAAACACATCTTCAAGAAAGTAGGATTTACAGCTTTAAAGCCCTCGGCGGTATCTTTACCTCTGATATCCCATCTCCCCTTCTCCGTCACTCCCATTCTTACATCCCTTCATCCCCCCGTAATTCTCCACATTCCCAGACATTTGCCTGTGTTCTCTCCAGCCTATCTATCCCAGCAGAGAGGACCAGAGATGAATCCATTAAGTTGCATAATTTACCCGCAAAGCAAAAGCCTCGGCCATTGTGCGCGTTTGAATGGAGAGGAAGTGCTTTTGTGTAAACCTCATCCTACCAGATGGTAGGCTTTTAAGGCCCTGGTGTACTCAAAGGGCTGAAACACCAGGTAGGAATCAGCTGACATCTGCCCTGAGATGACTTTTACAACCAACTGCACATGGAAATGCATTTAAGTTGCAAAATGTATCTTCCTGCAAAGATATTCTTATGTGTGTGCTGGTAAGTGTCTCAGTTATGGCTTGTATGATATCGTGGATCTCCAGGTGCCAATATATTTGGAAGAACAAAGGCTTGTCATGTCAGAAGTAAGTGCACTGACATCATCAGAGACGCACTCTGGGTGGCATTTATTACGTCATAACAGTCTTATTTTGTGTGTAAGTGACTGTGGGAGGGTGGTTGCTTCAGCAGTGCTCGTCTGTGTCTATTTATGTGTGAGCATGTTTGGGTTGCACGGCTATGAGAGCTTCAAATTTCAAGGTGGATTTTGAACCCCAAGGTGAGATACGACCGGGAGTCGACTGAAAGAGACGAGGAGTTTACAGCCATGCTGGCGTCTCTGTGATGCTGAACCAGGCACAGCCGTGCTCTGAGATAAAACGCTCACATCAGCACGCCAACATGCTTGTTTAGGTTTCACCACGTTCACCATCTTCGTTTATGGCATCCAAAATAGCAACCTGAAGCTGAGGCTGCTGGTGATGTTTTGTATTTGGTCATAAACCAAAGCATTGGGCAAACATTTAAGTGGTGCCAAATCATTTTTTAAAGATTATTTTTCATGCATTTTCACCTTGATTTTTTACAGAGAACAGAGTAGACATGGGAGGGGAGGGAGGGGCATCTCAGAGATGACACTTCTCATGGGGTCTTATTAAAGTCGGCGACATTTGTTTGATCATATTCACTGAAGCCGACACTACGCTCCGATAGAACAACATAAATCATCCGGTTTTAGAACGTTCACGTAGAGCCTGTTGTTTGTTTTGCATAAATCCATCGCGCCCGTATCATCCTGTCCACTCAGTTCACGGTTCGTGCACACGCCACAGATCCCCCCTCCCCCGGCCCTCACGCATGTTACAATATCACAGGCACACACCTCAAGCTAGCGTACGCTAAATGACGTTAGCAGTTGCTATCTATGAGTAAGTTAGCCAGCCTACCTCTGTGTCGCGTGTACTCCATATCATTTATCGATGAGAGAAGACACGGGCGCGTTCACAGGAATCTGGTGCACGAGCACTCACGAGGGAGGGAGGAGCTCGGTGGTAGAGGGGGAGGGGCCTGAGTGTTGTAAACATTCAGAATTTGACTGAGTCAACTCCATCTGCCAGACTAGCCGACTGCAGCAACGACAAGAAGAAAAGCCTCCAAATACACATTTACCATTTAGCTTTTTTTATTGACACAGGCAGTTATTTGAATTTGGGTATATGGAGAGAGAGAGAGAGAGAGAGAGAGAGAGAGAGAGAGAGAGAGAGAGGCACGTTTCAGTGGGAGTTTGACGGGCCTCATTTATTTATTTGTTTATCTATGTATTTTTAATGTATTCTCCCTTTGTTATATTACATGGCTTACATTTTTATTTCCCTTTTTTTCTCCATAATCCTTCATTCTTTCTTTCTGTTTTCCTTTGCTTTCCCTTGGTTTAGGCCGGACCAGTAAGAGGTTGCCATTCATTTAGATCTTTCTTCTTGAAAGTGGTCTTACCAGTGATCTGACCCTCTATCACCACCCTGTCCATACTAGTCTATTCCCTCAAACTATCCTCGGCTGCCAGCTGCTGGTCAGAGATCACCAAAGTGATAACACTTCATCCTGGCAAGACATGAATATGACACCTTTATGGCAATGCGGCCAATAGTTGCCGGGCCATTTCACTCCACAAATGTAATCCTGGTGGCTCTAGAGGGAAGGGACCACTAAAGTCAGTCGTGTTCCTCATCGTGGAAGCATTATTGTGCCTTCAGGAGATCTTAAAGATTTCACTAGATGAGTGAAACCTTGTTGTCGACACCAAACCAGGGGACCAACCGACTGACAGCTTTACAGACTTCATCCAGACATACTGACTTGTTTTAATAAATACAATCCCCTGAACTTACTTAAAGTACCTTTACTAATGTACCCAAAAGTACTGTGATCACATTCAAATATATTACAACATATAATGTACTGGAGTTTCTTGGTCAACAAGGGTTTACAAGGCAGTGAAAGCGATTTCAAGACCAAAAGCAAAAGAAGACTTTCACTTCATTTTAAACATGCGTGGTTATCAAAGGAGTTTTTCAAAAACCTGATAAAAGCAGCTGCTGGCCAAAGGAAAAACGTGCCTTTTAACGTGCAGCTATGGCAACAGCTGTGCTGAATAAAAATCCTTCGACTGTAAAACTCTGTTGTCCTACAACAACAGGATGATGCTTCGTATTCATCATCAGAGGTTCAGCTTCTGATTGTCTGGTTGTGTTGATGCTTCACGCAGTATTCAGAGTGGCCAACGTTGATTGGACAGCGGTCACAGCGACTAATGTAGCCTCGAGCTGCCGAGTGATTTCAGGGGGAGACTATATGGTTTGGATAGGGGGGTCGGGGCGGTCCACCTTCACAAACATGTTTTAATATTACTTCAATGCTTTTTTTTATAGAATCTGGCATCTGATTTACATTAAAAGTACATGTCGTCATCATTGAAAAACTGAAATGTGAACCACAAAACTGTTGTTTACCTTCCAGATGAATTATAAATGATGGTGTTAAAAATGTTAGTAGTTAGTAATTTAGTATCGAGTTGAAAGAGAGTACTTCAGCTGCTATCACATTTTCTTTCCCTCACACGCAGTTTTCAGATACAGTTCATGTACTGTCTGTCTGTCTGTCTGTCTGTCTGTCTGTCTGTCTGTCTGTCTGTCTCTCCACTTGATAGTGTGAACTTGAAGTGAATGTTAGAGAGGTTTAGTGAAGGAACATAAAACAGTACCTACAATCAGGAGGAAGAGTAATTCATTTCATATTATAAACTGCAGCCTATAGGTTGACCTCGTACTCATCCATCTCTTTTGAAAGAAATTCAAAAGATGGACCCCCCCCCCCCCCCTCTTTTCCTGCAGCTCTGACCGTCAGAACCTCACAGTTCGTTTAGAGACCTGCAATTACTTTGAAAGTCTTTTATATCACCAACACTATTGCACATCCAAACACACTGCGTTTTATAGTCGAGCTTCACAGCATTTAAAAGATACTCACTCAAAATTCACACACACACACACACACACATACAACACACACACACACACACACACACATACAACACACACACACACACACACACACACACACACACACACACACACACACACACGGTGCTTCAGCCCCAACAAAATGACCCGGCGATGGCCAGAGGCGGACACTTAAGAGGGACTGAGCCCAGCAAGCCGACACTAAAGGTTTACGGAGAGAACACGAGACTTTTTCCTCGTCCACCTTCTTACAGCTAAGCCGCTAAAACCGAGTTTGTTTGTTTTTACATTTGAGGAAAAAAAAAATTGTTATTTCACACATTGGTGAAATAATGAAGAGGAGATCAAACATGCTGAATTTCACTGGATGAAACCGTAAACAAGGCTTTGATTCCGGTCACATTCGGCGTGCTGCAAACAATTTACTGAAATTGAGTTTTCTGATTCAGGACCAAATCATGTTGTTTTTTTTTATATATGGGCTAAACAGAGTGGGTGCTGCCACTTTTATGCCAGCACTTAATTACGACTATGTTTTATATTCCCCCGCCTCCTCTGTGGCTTCAACACTGTGCATCCTGGAGCATGAAGGTTTAACAGTGCAAAGCTCTCACTCATCACCTTTTATGCTTACGCTGACAGGCCTGCCCTGTCCACTGGCAGACTTATTCATCGGCAGTGTTTTATCATTAAGACCATTCTTGTTCTCGAGACATACATCAGACACTTCATCTTCATTTTCCTCCTCCTCCTCCTCCGCCTCCCTCGCTCCTTCCATCTCCCCTCTCTGCGAGCGGACACATTATGCCTGTACATTGTTGTGGAGTGTGCACATTTGGCCGATGATGAGGTATAATGACAACCAGTCATTTGGCACTAAATGCAATTCCAATCATAGGTAAAGAATAACTATTACTGTTTATATTTTAAATCAAAATTGGCATTCTGTTTTTTTAATGATTTCAAATCATCACCACAAACTTATTAGACTCAATACTTAGAATCACATTATTGTTTCTCAATAAGGTTCTGATATTTATTCAGTGGACGCAGCTAGGCTTCTCCCCCACCGCCTTCTGTCTCTGGGCCTCTTCTCTCCATCTGTTGCCTCACATCTCTCACTATGTGCTCTCTCACGGAAACAATTTCCTCCCCATCAACATCCCCCCCCCCCTCCAAAATCCCTCTCCTTCCTGCTTTTTGCCTTTCACAAGATCTGCAAAAATCACTGGCCTTCTCCTTTTGAAACGAAAACTAAGGCATTATTTTCTCCTTTTACTGCCTCTTTACACACAGTTCCTAGGCCAGTGTGCAACTGCTTCTCACTTTTGCAAAAAAAAAAAACTGTCTGCAGCTTTCACACATTTTCCCATGTGCCAGTTTTTTTCAGCCTTGTTATGTTTTTCACAGAGTCTGTGGGAATTGCTTCCTCTCATGATTGTGTTCTTCCTCTAGGTGGTTTTACTTATTCAGCCAGCAGCTGTGTTTTGGCGGAGGCTCATCTCCCCCTCGCTGCCTCTCTCTCCCTGCTCGCATTATATCCTGGACTTTATATCCCATCTATTATATCTGCATCCTTACATACGAGGTCAGCAGCTGGTCAGTACACCAAGCTTTGCTTACTTCTTCAACTAATTATTTCCACCGGTTTTGCAAAGTTCAAAACATAATTGAGCAATTATATGTGATGCACAAGCTTTGTTTCTTTCAACATTTTATGATTCCTTTGACTGATGTAATGAGATTATATCCCAGAATAAGAGGGTTTTAATTGTAAACTATATAATGTAAAGATATTCTGAAATGTCTGTAGTCTGTGTCGCAATTTGATCTCAAAGCATGTCAGACATTTCCAGGCATTTAACAACAATGCAAAGATGCAAATCCTCCTCTCGTGTTAACATCTTTTTATTTCAGGTGGTACATTTAATTTTGGCCTTACATGAGTTGTGCTGTTTAAATATCAACTACTTATTTGCATTTTAATTAAGTGTGGATGAGTTGGTTCTTAATAATGATTTTTAAGTTGCTTTGTTAATATAGCTCTCTTTAAAGTACAAAAATGGGATTTATATATACACACAAGTAAGTAGGCTATATAATGAATATTGATTTAGGAAATCCTTAATTGCATGTAGTTTTAACATTTTTGCTTTGCTATAATTCAAATGTTTTCTAACATAACCCATATTTTATAATCGTGCTCCAAACACTCTTTTAATTACAACTTCTCATCGTTTTATAAGAAAAAACAAAACAGTCCAAACTTTGGAATTTCAATGAATGTTTCCCCTTTGTATAGTTAGTTCAACATGAAATGCTACTATTTTCATTCAAAACTGATGCAACTCTGGTAGAAGCAGTAGCTCTACATTATTCATAGAAAATTAAATAATAATGTCATTTATTTGTTGCAAAGCCTTTTTGTTAAAGCAGCTGAATTGTTGATCGGAGGAAAAGCTTCGTACACAAAATAAACAGCAAAGAAGAAAAACGGGGTCTGTCAAAAAAACAAACAACAACAAAAAAAATGGTTATTCAGGGTTGAGTGTGTGTGTGTGTGTGTGTGTGTGTGTGTGTGTGTGTGTGTGTGTGTGTGTGTGTGTGTGTGTGTGTGTCAGGGGTTTTTAAGGCCACTTCCCTTAATGACGGTGGCCAGACAAAGACCCAACAGAATATAATGATGAGTCATCCCACATAAAGATCCGAGCTGTGGTGTCTGAAATGTCACCTGAGATATCCGGTTTGATAGATGTGTTGTGGACAGATTCGGTCCTACTAGTCAGATTCTCGTTAAAGGACCGCTCCACTGTTTTTCATCCTTATCTCTGTGTTTGTAATAAACGGGTAAAGTCAAAAATGTGCTTGTGCTGATGAGGTGACGAGTCCCTAACATGGTCTCATATATACTCCTACATGTTGAACAAGTGGGGGTACATTTATAAAAGGAACGGTTGTATCATCTACACTTTATAAGCCAACCTGTCCATTTATACAGAGAAAAATCCATTGCAACCTTTCTGGAGCAATAACCCTACAGAGTCTCATCCCTGTTCGTCGATAGGGGCCCTTGACCAAGGGCCAAGCGTCTGATGCAGGAGGTTCCTGTTTTCGAAGCAGAGGGTTAGGGTTAAACATGCTGTTTGATTTCTAACTCTAGACTGCATGCAATACTCACTGAAAAACTCTAAATCCAACTCCACTTCCCCAAATAAAAATATTTACCTCTGTAACACAAAATGCATCACCTGAAACCACAACGTCCAGGGGGAAATGACCAAACGTCAATATGTGACGACTGTGGAGGAGACTGAGTTGGTTTTATGGCTGTTGACAGTATTTTCTGATTCTTTCACCCTGTGTTAAAACCGTTGACTCTGATATGTCAACAAAATGAAACAGGAACTTTGAATGTGGCTTCATCCAATCGCTCGAAAGTTCCATCGGCTGTGAAGTCCGCGGCGCCGTTGCCTAGCAACCACTGCAAACCTGAGATGTCGGGTTAGCGCGGGAGACAGCTGTGACGTCAATGGAGCTTTGTGGAGCGACGTAACATCTGGCTTTGATAAACCTGTGACGTCAGGTGTGACGTGAAGCAAGGTGACATAGAAAGCACATTTAGAGTGCACACCAGGTAACAGAGCTCCAGTGATCCCTGACTAGAGGCGAAGAAGGAAGGCCAACGCAGCATCGACACACATCAGCAGTGACCAAGTCACCACAAAGACGTCACAAACATCGGCAATGAAAAGCTGCAGGTCCAGCATACCAACAGGACAGCGAAGAGTTCACACAGGAAATCCAGGAAAAAATCAGGATCTGTTCCGGAAAGCTCTTTGCCGAGGTGAGGCTCGCTCGGATCCTGGCACAACTGAACGACGCTTTCCTCCTGTGTGGTAAACCTAAAGGCATTGTATTGGCAGGGGAGTAACCCGATGCAAAGGAATCGAACAGTTTAAGTACGAAAGTAAAATGTAAAATGAAACGGACAGCATTAGTCTAAAGATTTAACATCCTGTGCTGCTGGACTTTATAAGCAGGCTGCAAATGGAAGTGAAGCGATACAGCCAACAGGCACAGCCAGAGCTCAGACATGATGGGATGTTGAAGGGCAGGTGCAACACGGGCCACGGGCCATCGGGGGAAAGGAATGGTTACGGAACAAATACAGGAGGAGGCAGCGAGGCTTGTCGAGGGGAACTTTTTAGCGAAGCAGGGTCAGAGGCTGTCGGGACATGAAGAAGCTGAGCTACAGAGAATGATATTTCTGGATGAAACCAGACCTTTTCTCAGGTCAGTCTTTTCAGAATTTAACTTGAAAGCACTCACAGCTAAATTCCACTCACGTGTTCACGATCAGCCTGCATCTTCAAATCTGCTCAAGACCTAAAAAGTCACTTTCTTCTTTCCCAGAGAGAGAGATATCAAAACATCCCGGATCCTTTGCCAAAAGCCGTCCACACACACACAGCAGCCAATTTCATGCTGACATCACTGAAAACTATCCAGTACAGCACAGCTTCAATGACCCGTGTCATTGAAGCTCTAGCCTATATGGTTAATAAAATCAGATTGGCCCTCAGCTTATAAATGCACTATTATCACAAAGTCCAATTTATGACATCGTCACATAATCCTTCCATGGTGGATGAACACAATGTTCACATAAATTTGTGTGCACAAAACAAGATCTGCATTTTAGAGTTCTGGGGAAAACTCATTTCACAAAATGTGATGACTTTAGCAGCAGTGTATTGCAGCACGGCAGGATGAGAGTTGCAGCATTGTCATACTGGATATTTAGCGCTGTAGGGCAGTGTTTATGTGCAAGCCACTAAAGTGAGGGTTAAATCTGTACCTATGGAAGACTGGAAACTGTCGCCTTTTCACACATTTAAGGCAATCAGCATTCTGGGGTGCATTCAATGAGGCATTGCAATGTAAGTGTCGTCTTCTCAAACAGTGGCGACGGGAGAGGCTGTGTTTGTCAAGGAAATAGTCCAAGAGAATCAGATACAAATAACAGCGTGTTGATGACTGTAGAGTGAAGACGCTAATTAAGCATTCATATAAAATAGACTGTGAACTCCAAAGTTGCACCTGGACAAAATGTCGTTTTTAGAAAACAACTACAAAAACAAAATGGTGTGGTTTTCTTGTAGGGTCGTGCAGGACTGTTTCTTGGCCAAGAGTTGACCCCATGGCTGCACTCAAACCCTCGCAAAAACCACAATTTGCTGTTTTTACATTTCACTTTTTGGAGGGATTAAATTTGAGCTATAAAGATGCTGGCAGACAGATATTGTTATCTTTGTGCAGAGCCAGACCTGTCGTTTCCCTCCAGTTTCCAGTCTTTGTGCTATAAGCTCAGCTAGCCGTCCGCTGGCTGGCTGGATGATATCTACACAGTTTAATACCATGTTTTTTGGACAAATCTACACAAAAAGTTCCAGAGTGAAATGCCCAGTCTGTGGAGGAGTGTAGAGTTGGTCATCTGCTGACTTTAACTAAAAGTCCTGTTCGCTTTGCGGTGCACTGCAGGGAGCTGTTCAAGAATGACATCCAAGAAGCCATAAATAATGCCAACACATCATAAAAACATCACCAACCTGTCTGATTTTGAAAACTACATTTCTGTCCAAGCCAAAAACAATAATGAGATGGAAGGAGTCTATCTGTATGTCTGTCCTTCGATTTTCTCCACAGCTGTTCATCTGATTGACTTCACACTTGGCAAGTGTGTCGCTGAAACCCCGAGGAAGTGCCGGCTCTTTAGATCTACAGGACATATTTATAGTAGTGCCTTAGGAACACACTGTGTCGAGTATTGAGATGTAGTAAGGGCATGCTGGGTAAAGACGTTTCTGTGAGCTTTTGTACTGGAATGACAAGTTCCCACTCACATTGTTGGGGGACGCAGCGATGCCATGGCAGGTGTGCTGCTCAGCACCCAAGGGAGCGCGGCGTCGAGTGTGAAGTCGTTGTCACCAGGCTGAGCAACCGGGCCCTTCTGAACAGGCACGTTTCAACCAACCACAGGTGGAACACGAGCTCAGTGACATTTAAGCTCACACATGTTGAGAATCTACTGACTTACATTCAATCTTCTCATGCTTACTGGGAATCGCAATCATCGCTTCCCCTTTAACCCCAAACCCAATCACCATCGCAGCCAAAAACCAAGCCTGAACCCTCCGATAATGATTTGACCAACAACGTGACAAGGACCACACACACACACACACACACACACACACACACACACACACACACACACACACACACACACACACACACACACGCAACAAAAAGCCTTAGACTGATGATCCGGACGTTACGCGGCTGCCATAACAGCCGTGTTTCACCGCCGTGGCTGCGGCTTCATTCACTGGTGTAATAAGACAAAATGTTCTGTAACAACTCAGTCAGACTTGCGAGACGTCTGGATAATGAAAAGAAGGGATGAGATAACCACATTTTGTTTACAGACAAGAGGAGCTAATAGAAAATACAGACTGGAACATTAGATTAAGAGAACAAAAGCTCTTTTCTAGTTGTACATCTGATGTTAAAATACATTTGGACCTGCAGTAAGAAGCAAATTAAACCCTTTTCAAAGACACAATACTAACAATACACATGTGTTTTGCTTTGTTTCCTCTCCATAATTGTTTTTATTATTTTTTTATTTTACTGCGGTTTTTAAAATGCTTTATTGAACAATATAAAACAATGCAGAACCACGGGACTACAATCCTTGTCATATGTCTGAAGAGGCTACAAAAGAAAATTAAGAATAAAATTAAAATTGATCTCTTTTTATGATCTTTTTTAAATATATTTTACATTTCAAACTATGTTATTGTTGAATGAATTCATATTCCTGCTCAACTTGACGTACAATAAATATTTATAATTACTTTGAAAGTATTATTTATTAGGATACTTACTGGGACCCAGGATATTTTAAATTGTGTTACGTTTTGTTTACTTCAGCAGCTTAATTTAGACTTTTTGATGTTTTATCAGTAATGTTTGGCTCTGATAGATTATGAACTAAAATAAGGGAAACCTCAGCACATGAACACACAACGCTTTTCCACTTTTGATATGAAAGTTTAAATAAGTGTAACCAAACATGAAACTGTAACATAATGTTCTTATAATGTGAGAATGTACAGTCTGACTAGAAATGATAGAATACAGCGTCAAAAGAAGCTGAATTTGAAGGTCAGAGCATTAAAGTAAATGCAGGAAGCAGGCGGCTGCACTTATCAATTACTGACGGTTGTTTCTCCCCTCAGCAGCGATGTCGGATTCACATCAGGAGAACCCCTTTCTCACATGCAATCACCACCAAGTGTAAGCACCTATTTCCTCTGCAAAATGTCAGAGCGCGTTACAATCAAATCTCCCACACATGGATGAAAATAATTGCACGCCATCATTCTTAATTTGTCTGACTGAAAACTGCTTCACAGGTTCTGTATGCATCCTACAGGTGGTCACTGTTGTTTTTCTGCAGAAAGTTTTGAGGCCATAAGATCTTATCTTGAATATTTCATGATGCAATTGTGGATAATTATCGAAATCCAACATCATAATGCAGGCTACTTGAAATAATGTTAATTTGACTGTACATGTCATTTCCATACATATCTCATTTTGGAAGTTGTTATACGTTGATCTACTGCCCATCAGACAATTTCACAATCTGAAGTTCAACATGCAGCAAAGAGTGAAGGAGCCTTTTCATCAACCAGCAGACACTTCAGTCTTTGTAGAAGCTCAGTAACCACAACAGTCACAACACACATGTGGATTATGTCTTACCGTCGCTGATGTTGAGTTGTTCCAGTCGTCGTTTTCATTTGCATGGAGGTGATTTGCAGTCTTGCATGGTTGTCTGATGGATTGATATTTTAAATCAAAGACAAGAACAGCTGGATTTAGATGGATAGTGACATGTCAGAAATTAAATTAGTTTTACACTAACCTGAGCACAGACGATATCCAAATGGCTGATTTGAAGATTCCGCCTTAACAAGCCTCTAAAGCCACTCCAACCTTCTCGGCTTCACTTCATTTGCATCGGTCTGTGCACAGCTAACGTTCAGATGCTGCGATATGTTTTGCTTGAGGTTTTTGGGGCTGCAAGTGTTGTGTTTGTTTGTAGGCAAAAATGAAAATCTTTCATTTATTCTGCTGGTGCTTACACCTCTGCAGAAATGTGACACCTTTATTATGATTCCAAGGCTATTTCAGTCGGCCTTCAAGATGCAGAGATGCACCTCATTCATATTGGTCATTTCCGAGCACTGGCCTGAGCCTGAGGCCTTGAGTTCAAGAGGACTTACAATAACCTGAGGCGGCACTAACAAAAAAGAAAACAACAATGACAACATTCAGCTGTTGCCCTTAGACCACTATCACAACAACATCAATGTAAAAGCAATGCGATAGCCCTGAAGCCAACATCACTCTGAAGTCTATTCGCAGCACATCACAGACAGAAAAGATCCAATATGTACACAGAAGTGCAGTTTGTTCTTTCAGAGTTAAAAACATCCCAAAACATGAGTATGACACACACGGAGCTGAAATGTGGGGATTTTAAGGTGGAAATCAGTGCAACAAATTCCACTGATTAGTTTGGTGATTAGTTCAGAGCCCACCTTAACCTCTCTGGGACCGTTCTGGTTGGAGGTGTGCTCATCAGTGAAATCATCCTCTCTGCTGTTTTATGATGATGAAAGCAGGCAGACGACCAGGACCACCAGACACATTATTAGTGTCCACCCCTGCTTTATCGGTGCACAATTCATTATTTATTTCACTTTAAACACCATGTTTGAAGTCCAGATAATTAAAAAATCTATTAATATTCCAATTGATTAATATGATTGATTAATTTTTGTCATTTTTATTTTTTTTAGGTGAATGAAAAACACTCATTAGCCTCCCTTTTATTATTACAAAACGAGTCCCGGGATACAGAACCCCACACAGCAGCAAGCTTCAGGAAGCTTTCCAACTTCAATCATACCCAAGAAACAAGGTGACAGATGGAGGTGTGCACCTCTTCTTACTTATCTGGTCCAAACAGCACAATGCCCGTCTCCAGTCTGCAGTGAGAAACACATCCAACCCCACACTTCAACTCACCGCCTGTCAGAAGCGTTCCTGCAGGTCCGTGAGGGTTTAGGGCTCTCCCACTGTCAGATCATCCAGTGCTTGAGGGCTCTCTCTCAGGCACTTTGAGCCCTTTATGTGCACTTTCCATAAGTCTGCATTTCTGCAGGATTGGACTGAGGCAGTTACCCACAAATTATAGCGTTGTGATGTTAACCGGGGGAAGCATTCAGCCTAGTATATTACATTTACAAAAAAAACACGAGGGATTCTGGATGGCACATAGAACACATGAAATCAGAGGAATGGGCTGTAATACACACCTGGTTTATTCATCAACCTTTTATTTACATTTTGCTTATTGAGGCTGTTTTGCCAAAATAGTAAATTGATTATTTGACAATTACCTCACCTCTAATGCACGGGCATGGGAGACATTCAAGGCAGGCAGTAAAAAAGCCCACAATTGCAGATTAGTCCTTGGATTTTTCCCATTTTCCCATCCCCCCTCAGGCATTTGTTTAATCACATTGCTTTTCTCTAAAGATCACCCTGGCGTTGCTACAAGAAAGACCATTTTAGAGTTGATCACAGCAGAAATATATTAAAGATTTTGAGAAACCTATAGCATACCTAAAGCACGTCATAACAGTTTCACACTGTTACCATCTGGGAAGTTGAGTCTTTTTACCTTGTAGACACAACTTTAGGAGGCCAGATTCCAGCTGCCTCTTAAGCTACAGCCTGCATAATGTTTCTTTCTCACAGGCGGGTTCGTACCTCAGTGTGAACTCTGTCTCAGTCGAATCAATGAGGAAATCACAGTTACACTTGGCTTGAGATCGCTGCATCGCTTCTTCTTTTTTTACCTGATGCCTTGGGACTTTCTCATTATACGCTTTGAGATCATCACATGCAAATTCACTTTTGAAGCTGTTTATATGGCGATATCTCACTTTTCTGTACCAACCTTGTTCGTATACCCTCCTCTAGTGTTTTAACTTTTGATGTAAATCTTGTTCATGTTTCCTCAGTGACACATGCCTGTGGATCCGTGTGGAGACACATTTTTTGGGAAAACACAAAAACAGCATGCAACATTTGAAAACTGCAGAGAAACTAAGTGGGTGATCTGAATAGATTGTGGAGTTTTTTTGATGCACAAATTATCATATTAATAAGAAACCTCATTTAACTCAGTGCTTTAAGATTCTGAGTTCATGGCTGAGTTCACATTAATATATAGTCTATGCAATATGTGAAGACGAGTACTGTATGTTGACATAGGATTATCTGCAAACGAGTGCACTAATTTACTTAATTAATAACCACATTAACATAACTGCTTATCTTTTATATGAAAGACGGTGCTGGGATATTAGGCAGCTCAAGAGCCTCTTGGGGCAGCAAAGTGGCTCAGTTGTGATTACTGTAGCCTTGCAGAAAGACGGTCCTGAGTTTGAATGCAAGCAGAGCTGTATTTGAGTTGTTCTCGCCTGTGTTTGCTGCTTTTTCTCTCACACCAGTTAAAAACGGTCAGCCAGTCATAGGATACCGCCGTTGTTGCTCTCAGGGGATCATATCAGTGTGTTTGCAAGTTTAAGCCCCGCCCCCAAAAAGAAAAGAAAATATCTTGCACACTGATTTAAAATGCAATACAGTTTTGGACTCCTCTTTGCTGTTCCAGACAGCTGTAGGTTTTTCCATTAATTTCGGTATGAGTTTGAAGTTCAATTAGGACAGTCGTGAAACCGCATTCATTACAATAATTTAACTTGACAAAAAATCAGCAGCCAGAAATAATTAATGTCACAGCGGGAATGGAAAGATTTGTCACTGCAAAGCAAAGCTCAAAATGCTCCGTTATCTCAGCGCTCAACAAAGTCCCCTCAACGTCTAAAATTAGACTGAATGGTGAAAACAACTTGGCTTCATGGTGAGAATCCGTCCCACACCCCGATATCAAGCATGAATATAAATCAGCTCTGGAAACTCAAGTTCTGCAATGAATGAGCCAGGCCCTTTCATTTTGAAATGTCACTGCAGGAAAATCACAGGTGCAAATAATAATGATAAAACTAATGATGGCTGAATTCTATTCTAGAAACCTCCGTTTCAGGGTGTTGATTTTCTGATGATACCTGGAGCTTTAGAAAAGCTAAGTTCTGTCTGAAAGTATATATATATATATATATATATATCCATTGTTTGCAAAACATAAAGCTAGTATTTAAAGTATATATACACGATTAGTAGTAATATGGTGATTTTCATGGACTCACAGCTTTGTGCCCTTCCTCCTGAATAGTTCAGAAGGATAAAATGCAGAAGATGTTTCTTTTCCTCCGGGAGATTACTAAAGCATAACTTATCTCTGTAGACAGTTGGCTGAATTTGGACATAAAAAACAAAGGCCCATTGCCCTCGTGCTGTATTTTTTTTCTAATTAAAGTTAAGGCTGATGCCAGTTCCCATTAGAGCCTCTTTTTCCCCCTCAAAATCATTCCGCTGTAGCTTGTTCCTGCCACACTGTCATTAGGGATGTAGAGCCCCCAAGACCCTGTAATCACCTCCATCAGTCAGAGGTAAAACATAAACACAAGTCCGAGCTCGCTGTGAGCCGCGGGGAAAACACTGACTTATCATTTATTTACTGTTTCTACACCATTTGTTTTTCCATTAAAGCAAATTAAAGTCCGGAGAGTCTCAACGCCGTATATTTCAGCGTGTGTTTAAAATTCAACAAAAGGTTGTTAACTCACCAACGGCACTGAAATTGACATTAAACGTGTCAGCAACACTCCCAATCCAATCAGGACGCAGCAGTGTTTCCCTGTACCACTTGTAAAAAGCATTGAGAAGAAAATGTTAAAATGTTCGGCGTTCATACACAACATTTCGTGTTCATTCAGAAGGAAACTTTTTTTTCTGTCAGACGTGGACATTTTCATTGTGACTTTTATTCTTTTTACCAAATTGGCACATTGTTCCACTACGTCACAAAAATCACAGTTATTACACATTACAGTTAGAATTATTTGGCATGTTTGATATGTCTTTAAAAGAAGGTTAGCATGTGAAACATTACTGTAAATAGTCTTTCAACTCGATCTTCAAGATACAATCTAAAAACGGTCTAATATGGGGGACATTCCCATATTTTCTTAAAGACATGACTCACGGATTGAGATGGAGAATACGTTTTTTTTTTCTTGGAAACTCCTCAACAACAAAAAAATACAAGCAATGTTTAATGAAAATGTTTACTTTACATAATTTACAAATATAAACAAAGCTATTGAAACGTGAAAATACATGTAAACTCACATTCTGTCGTTAAGGCCAGCACTGGATGCAACTGACACGAGACGCTGTCCTTGATGCTTAATGAAGAAGAAGCGGTGATGGGTAATGTTTATTTAGCATGAATATCCACATATGGTTATGTTTTATTTCAAATATTCTGTCCAAATGTTATTTTTTTGCAGTCACACATCAGAGCTTTGTTAACTGGCCTTCTCCTCTGCTACTCCTTAGCTTCACTACAAACCTGCATGATGTCATTTCCCCCTGAGATGGGTAACAGCCACTACAGGTTCGCCAACCTTTTAAGTCCCACTTTAACTTCTATAAATCAAACTCAGGTTTGAAGTTGCATGTGCAAAAGCATAGCTCATACGCTTCCAGTGCATTTCTGCCTTTATAGTTCTCATTATTGTTAATGAACCGTCGTGTAAACAAGTCCAGTAGTGGGGGTGAAAAATACTGCCTCCTCAATAGGGCTGGGTATCGTTAAATGGTGCCGAATTTTGCCGGTCCAACGGGTTCAAGAGGAATTTGAGGAAAATGGGGCAAACACACTCGTGCTGACAGATTTGGTGCTTTTAGCCGAGTTCGACCAGAGTATATTCAGTTAAAACAGATCGGTGACTGTGCCCTCATTGTTCTCCATGAAGTTTCAATGTGACTGGATGAATGTAATGTAACTGGACCAGACCGCATTGTAAAAAATAACCCTATATTCTAGATTGCTTGCAAGCAACCAGAAAATCAACTGATACATATTTAAAGAAAGTGGGACGTGTTTAATTTGAGAACAGAATTTGGTGTGGAGGTATGTAATGAACACACTTCTTTTGATGTTGCCAACATGCTGGTTTTGCAATTAACCAAAACCTCATTCCCAATGTGAATGTTTATATAATGTCATTTCAAGACAACAAAATGTAGTGATTTGTAGAAACAATGATGTCTACTAATTAGGCTCTGAGGTTTTCATTCACACCAAGTATCGAAGAAAAGTATTGTTGTATCGCTATCAAATTTAAGGTGGTTGTATTAGAATTGGTAGCGATACCCAACCCTACTCCTCCAGTGACACAAGGAAAACACCCAAGAATGACTATATTGTGATTTTTGGTTACATACAACGGAATGATTGCATACTCACAACTAGAAAGGTGCACACGGTAGGGTGCAGATCTCCGCCAGCAGTGTGTGCAACCACCACTGCTGTAATGTTTGACTGGATGAATACAACCCACAACTGGCTCACCCCTCCATCTACGCTGCAAGTCTATAAGACGTGTTCATCTCATACGGCCGTATACAATTAAAGAGAGAACGTGTGAGTCACTGTGATCACGACAAATCCTTGAGCATGCATCCATGAATGAGCACCCAGAAATAATATGCCGGTTTGGTGCAGCAGTATGTAAGATTAGGTGTGGACAGACAGAGACGCACACGCACTCACACACTCACTCTCTCATTATCACCTGGTGAAGAAGGTTTGAATTGTTGGCATCATAGTTTGTGTCATATGAGACAACATATAAGACATTTCCCTTCCAGAGCTCAGAAAGGTTATTTCTTGCAGATTCATCCTCAAATTAATGAGTTTATTCCTCTACAAAAAAAACCTTCACTACACTTCCCTTTACCTACATCCCTGCAGCTGCGTAATTTCAAAAGAAAATGAGCCATAAGAGAAAAAATCATTAACATCAGCAAAAGCTATTTCAGGCAGAGAGAATGGCTCAATGTGCTGCTCAATGATGGGAGCAGCCAGCAGCCTTTACAGCCTCCCGTGTCCATCCCTTTCTGCACATCTCGCTCTCACAACATCTACGGCTGGTGATGGGCAGGGAGCACTAAAAACACACCTTCTGAGGGTGAGAATAAAAGTGAGAGGGTATGACAGCAGTAAATTGGCTATTTCCTCCCCTGAGCCTTCCCCCTGCATGCCGAGCAATTTGAATTGTGCCGTAATTGCTCGTGTTGCTTTTTTCGCATGCTTGTCATCTCAACAATAGAATTTGATCTCATTACTTTTTGCCCATGGTTGAATTCTCAGGCCCTGGTAAAAATAATTTTAAGTGGCATGTTAACAACTGGCAGCAGAGCAGAGCAACTGTTGCACTCTGCTTTTTGGTGCACGGAGAGGGAAGTCGGCATAAGACGTCCCGTACACAATGTGGCGACACATTCGGTTTGTGTCTTATCTCCTTTTAAATGCTGCACTTTGGGAACGTTCCCCCCCCCCCCATCTTCAATGGTACAAAGCAGTTTAAGTGTGGTGCAGCTTCTTATTACCTTGTTGTAAAGTGGATTATCTCACTCAACCATAGCATGAAGACAGGAGAGGAAGAGCCAAAGGGCCCGACGGAGGAAACGGATGTGACATGAGTCATGAAATAGAAATCAGAAGCCGTGCTCCCGCCTGGTTGCAGCGGAGTAGACTGGTTACGGCTTCTTTTTTGGGGAGTGTGTATAGTGGATGTGGCCTTGGGCGATGTGCTTCTTGTTAAGAGAGGGGATGTACTTTGAGTGTGAAGCAGGCTCTAGATAGAGCATTTGCCCAGACAGCATTTCTAAATCCACCCATGCACTCATCTGCTCACGTTGTTCCCTGCGTTTGGGAGGAGAGGACTCGGGCGAAGACGGGCCGGATACCGCAGGACTACCGATAGACGACTTAAGGAGGAGATAAGAATTAAATCAAGGGTATTTAAAAAAATGAAAATGTAGCGCCTCTGTCCACGGCGGCTCACTCTGAGTGCTGTGATGGATTTGAACGTGATAGTGAGTTACAGCGTGAGTGGAGAATGAGATGGAGGTTCAGAAGCTCCAACAGTCCAGGATGAGCGTGGGCAGCAGCAGTGACGCTAACGCAGGCAGCGCCCGGCTCGCTGCTCCACGTTCGCTCCCTCTAGCCCCCGATTCACTGGTAGAGTCCTTCTCAGAATACGGGGGGATGATGTTGAAGTCCTCGCTTTCTTCCTCCTGCCGCTCCTCTTCCTCACTGTCCTCCATCTGTAAAAAAATTTAAAAAAAGGGGGGCTGGGGGTCAAAGACTGATCCTTCCAATTAACAGAGGAGTCTTCATAAACTTGCACAAATATCCTAAAGCTGCAGCCAAAACAACCAGGAAGGCATCAGGTTAAGGGTTTGTGGACCAACTGACAACAGAAACATGCTGATTCAGCTTTTTGAAAACGCTTTAGACGATTATTGTAAACGATGTTGTTCAGGTGTTGCTTTCAATGCGAACAGAGAATCACAAAATATTGTTGTTGATTTATTACTTTTTTTGTTGTGTTGGTTGCAGATTCCTTGTTTTGTGTAAATTTTGTTAGCTTAACATATTTATTTCATATTTGTTTTTAGATCGTGATGTAATGTTTAAATGATATATATATTATAATTAAATAAATCACTGGGATTATTCTAACAATGTAAACAGACACTTACAACAGAGCCCCTGTTTATAAGAGTTGGTAATATCAGAGCATGGAGATGACGACATTTCTTATACTATCATACACTAAGCCTGAAGGCAGTCGTGTATCCTTGTGGCTAAGAAACCAACAACAACATTTATTGGCAGAAATCCCAGATCTAGATCAGCCCCAAAATCTATCTGATGATTACTTGGCTCAAAACCAATCTGTCCACCAAAATACGTGTCTGAGGTTTTTCTGCTGACAGGAAGCAGACGTTTCCAGTGTGCATCAAATGGAGAGGCCTTTACAGTCTGGTTTGGTGTCGTCCAGGTTGACAAATTGTGGTTTCAACAACGCAAACATTTCCAATTGCAAAAATGATATCCATGACAAACAAACCAAGCATTGGAAGCAAAACACAATATTACACGTAGAATATGACATAAACGTGTTATGAACAGGAATGCAAAAATCACTTTGTGTTAATGAGATTAGTAGAAAACCACATTCAAGTAGAAATGATTATTATTATTGTTGAACATACTTGAATGAATACTTTAAAATATTGTTTTATAAGGCATTTAAAAATCTGTTTAGTCCAAGTTTCCTCGTTTCCTTGGTAATTTCACATTGACTTTGGAGTAGTACCATAATTCAGCAACCTCCCAGTTGAAGGGTTTTATGGTCCACATACTCGTCCTGGAAAACCACTCTGAGAAGTATTGAAATCTCCACTTACACCCAGACAGAGATGATGATGTGGCGGCGTGCTGGCTGAAAACAGACTTTTTCTCAGATGATTGCTTGAGTCCAAGTTTTATTCTTTAACTTTATCCAACTGGCACTGAGAGCACTTGTTGTTTCTCCATTCTGTTGCTGTTGTAGCAGAGCAACCCATTCTTAAGTATCTATTTTAAGTTTTATAGTAATTTAACAAATGGTATGCTTAATAATGTCAGAGAGGAAACTGTTTTATTACAGGAGGCATTCACTGCTTTATGCTGGCATTGGAATACATCATCTCAAATTCAGTGCTGCGTAAAAAAATGTGTAAACTGAAATGCATAATTTTTAAATCAACCGACTATCGATGTGTAATAAGAAGCCCCACCAGCAGCAGGTTGTCGCCGTAAGGGATTGTGGGAAGGGATGCGAGGAAGAGGAAATGCAGAATGAGGAGGATTATAATGGTGAGAAAATGGAGAACGTGGAGCAGATGGGTGTGCATACATGAATAATAACAGTAAGGATTGAGTCTAATACTGCAAACACCTACGGCTAATCCTCAGCCACAATGAGAGGGGTGAAGGAGGGAGGAGGGGGCTAAAGTCCCGGCTCATGCTTAGGTGTTACCACCTGATACGCAGTCAACCGTTTCCACTCAGCTTGTAGCGGGTGTCTAACGCTGGCATACGGCGAGCAGAGAGTAGAAAGCAGCAGCGAGGGCTTACACTGTTGAATCCGGGGAGAGTGTTGACGCTGACGTGGACCTTCTCCTGGTGGAGGCGCGGGGAGGGCTGAGATGTTGGCACGGGAGTGTTTTCCACAGGAGGAGGTGCGGAGATTCCCATGGAGCTGATGCCACTGCCTGAAACACAATCAGCAGGGGCCATCTTCATGAGGTTCACATCGTTATTCATCCTTGAAGCGTCGCCAAAATATTATCCGGGATTTTTCCAAAGCATACTGAGACACCAAATCTGTAAACACTCTGCATGATTGGGCAGAAATACGTTAGAAATGTTGGTTAGAAATGAGTGATTATTGGTGTGTGGGTGGGAGCAACGCTTCGGTCCTGGCTGATCGATCTCCACAACTATTCTATGGATTGCCCTTAACTTCAGGACAGACACGGCTGGGTAAGTTATAATAACTTTGATGATCCTCTGACGTTTCATCTATCATAGCATTGTTATTCTGAGCCATGGATGCGTTAAGGACGACTGATACAGAGTTCAAAGAGGATCCATAGTGGCTCACTGGGTGATCCTCCCTGTGCTTTCTCTTTGTAATCTCTTCTACACCCTCCAAATGTTATCGGCCCAAATCAAATTCTGATATTAAAATGAGTAATTTAGAAGTAGGTTAAATGTTTACAGCCACTCCTTTGCCGGTGGTCGTGTATGTGAAATCTCCATTCAAACAACCCGACTGTGTTGTGACCTTTAGTCTTTATATACCACCTGTTTACAGGCAGGCAGGGCTGCTTAGGAAGGTCTACTGATGCTCTTTCTAGCCCTGCTGGTGTGGCAACGATCCAACAAGAAGCCACTTTATGTTTATCACATTTCCAGAAAGGATTCATTGACTCCGCAGAACTTTGAAATCACATTTATATTTGGCAGTTAACCAAAAGCAAGGGAGAATGTCTCTTTACATTTACTTATGAGTAAGTACGTTATTTACTTTATAAGAAAACATCATGGTTCAATGCTTTGCTCTCTCCACCATCAATTATGACCCACCTAATCTGAATTCTGCATTAATTCTCATTATAAAATGCTCAATATGACCAGCATCTCATGAGCAATTTAGTTTATGCTCGTATTTGGCAGCTAAAGGGTAACTATAGATTTATGCAATAACTCAATAATAAAATGGAATTAAATTCTAATTCAATCCCACTTTTTTTTACTTCACTAAATGGTAATTTGAGTGTCACTGCAGACCAAAACAGCAGGATGAAACATGCACACTAAATGAGGCATCATATTCACTGTAGATGAAAGAGAAACTTCATCATTTTAGTTTGAAAGAGACACTTGTATCTCGTATCATCGATCATGGAAGCTGCATATATTTCACTATTATATTTTCATTATGAATATGACGTCTTTGTGACTCACTATGGACGTGCAGCCCTGCAGGTATCTGTACTGCATGCCGTTTTACTCACGCAGACATGTGTTGCTGCTGAACAAGTGCAGGATGCGCTGACAGGCCTGCCATTCATTCCCGCTGCCGTCGCATGTGCACCACTGGGAAACTTCTGTGCTGCTGTTGCTCACATAGTTGGGAGTCATGATGGTGCCTATAGAGAGGACACATTTTAAAAGCTTTTCACAAAAACATTTCCCTCAGGCAGAACACTTTGATTTTCAGCTCCATGGAGGCAACATCAATATAAATGCCCTAAGGACTCGGTGTCACCCGTTTTCTAGCTCTATAACTAAAGGGTCACAAAATTAACATTAACAAATAATATTACCTCTATCATTGTGTAGATGACTTTAAAAGTGAATGGAAATTACAGTTTTTGTCCAGGTGACCATTTGTGAACCCCTGTAGTTATTTTGTGCAAGAAAATGAAAATATTAATCATCTACTGATGAATTCCAATAAAGAAAAGAGCAGCTCTCTATTTTTTCCCTGAACCATTCCCTCCTTCAGCCTCTTCTAACTCTTTAATTTATTTTCTTCAACTCACCTATGAGTCCAGCGTACGCCTTCAGGCACATGGCTCTGCTGTCTCGCATACAGCCAGAGGCAGACAGAGGGGAGGGCTGGCAGTTGTGTTGGAAATCAGCAAACCTGGATCTGAAACGCACAAAAAAATACAACACACACACACACACACACACACACACACACACACACACACACACACACACACACACACACACACACACACACACACAGGAGGGAAAGCCGTTTTTCTCCAGTCAGCACAGAGAAACAAGAGTATGCATTTGCAAGTGTTTTGATGATTTCATTTTGGGATTTGGGGTCGGCTAACAAAAATAACACAAACAACATGTACGAGCGCAAAATCCAAAACAGAGAAATAAATAGCTGCATACTCAAATTAGCACCACATAATGCATTAAAACCACGTGTTGTTGGAGTAAAACTTTTCAGTAGCCCACCACCCACTTCTCTCTGGAAACCTAATCAAACTATTACAGTTAATGCCTCCTCCAACCACTCATGTTGCAATTTACATCCATCTATAAGACATTTGTGTGAAATTGACATAATCAGCATATTCATTCTTCAGTTCATCCTGAAGTCTCTGGAGGTTTAGGACCATTCTCCTAAATGCAATCTCTCAGGAATGCCTGGACGTGCTTTGGAGCACCGGTGGTGAAACCTGCAGGCGTTCCATGCAAACAGGGCAGTTGATCTCCGGACAACCGTCTTACCTACACAGCTCGTCTCTGGAGCAGTAGTTCTGCAGGCTGAGGCAGTTTGGCTTGCCCACTCTCTCCTCCCCTCTGCCGCTCTCCTCATAGGAACAGGACGGGACGATGGTTTTCCTCCTGCGCTCCCCACACAGCGTGTCGGAGCAGGGGCAGAAGAGCAGGGCGAAGCTGTACTCCTCTGGCACGCGCTCCAGGAAGCGCCGCAGAGCTTTGTGGCATTTCTGGCGGTTACAGGTGTTGTCGGACGCCGTGGCTCGCTTGGTGCAGGCTACAACATATTCAGACCGCAGGGAGCCACATTTCTCATACAGGCCACAGTCCTGAGCTGCCTTCAGACACTGGTTCTGGCCGTCCACGGACAGAGTGGAAGCTGGAGGTCATCAGGGAGAATAGTTTGAACGTGTATCAGGAAGTAAAAACTGTGACATACAGCGATGTTGGTGTCAGACTGTTAATTATTTGAGACGAAAGCCGTACCCGCCATGATGGACGCCATGCGTGACATCTCGATGTTTCTCACCAGATTCAACTCCAGTTCTTCATATGGCGACACCTCGTACTCATCATATGCTGAAACGGTGAGGAGTATCATCACATGATCGTGCAGCAGAGAATTCAAACATGCAGGCCACGATGCCTAAACCCACCTGCGAACCTCACAGTCCAGTAGACCTTGAGGCAGTGTTCCTCCCTGCGAGAGCCACGCTGACATTTGCAGGCTTGTAGGGGGCGGTAATGCTGCAGGGAGCTCTGGGCCTCCAGGCACTCCAAGCGGGCGTCCGGGCCGAGGGGCGACACAGCCTCCTCGGCCGCACAGTACTCCAGCAGCCGGTAGAGCACCAAGCAGGACTGCTCCTGGATGCAGCCCTGCTCCGCCACCAGACAGTCCAAGGATGCAGATACTGGCACACTACCTGGAGGAGAAGTTGATATCGTCAGTGCTGGTCCCCCAACATTAACCACCGATGTGAGCAACGCAAAGCAGGGGGGTTTATAGTCATATAATCCAGCATTAGTCCTTCAGCTAAATAGGCTGTAATTAAGAAAACGTTGAAAGGTGAGTGCACACTATAGACCCTGCACTGCACTACAGGTTACTACAATATCCAACAAGGAGGATTAAATTGAAAGCACACAAGTGTGCAACATCAGCGGATCTCAATGTCTCACATAGAAAATCAGGAGTCTCTTGGATGATTTAATTGAAAACTATGGGGTTGAGTTATGGATATAATTAGTTCTTTATCTTCACTTTGGGACTCCTAGTTGACTTGTTTTTATGTATACAGTCTTACAAGACACCTTTGCCTTTTTATGATTGCACCAGGTTTTTTCAGCAGTGTCTCAACATTTAACAGTTAAACTGTGTTTCTATGAGTTAGGCTGCATTCACATGGAATCAGACGGCAGAAAACAAGGATAGAGAACTAAACATGCATGCCGGTGCATTGGTGATGGAATCAAATATATGAAATACAATTATTTTGTGTCTACTACTTTATGTAAATACTAATACTCGTAATGCAGTGCAGCTTTCTATTGCAAACTTAGGCAACTTCCTCTCAGTGTGAGAGAGCTATGCAACATCCGGCTGTAAATTCTGATTCTGAACTTTGGACAACAATGACATCCAACGCTGCCGAGGGCCGGCTTCTCTTCCAGCCTCTTCATGCTCTCATCCACTCAAATATCCAGATGTGGATGCAGCATTAGCATCATCTTTATTAATTCAAGACATTTAATAAAGATATGGTGTCCTCTTGTCAAGCTTCCTGCATTGCAAACCTTAAACTCTGTTAAACTGTAGATTTTGGTCCAACAAAAGGAATTTGGTAATGTTTAGTTTGACCTGATAAAGTGTTTCTTAGAAACGTGGACATCCAAGCTCTGGTCAGAAAATAAAACGACCCAACAGGGATGTTGTGAACTATGAATTCCTCAAGTCTTGGATCTCCCTGAAAGTGCTTGAACCGCCAACAAGCATTTCCAAAATAGTCCCTTATCATATGACAAACGCTGCGTTTCTTCCAAGAAAATCCCGGGACTACTTTCAATGCGTTTCCAAGGAGGTAAAAAGACCTGCGAAGATCAGGCCGACTAGTCCGCTGATTCATGAAAAAAACAACATGACTTGGGCCGAGGCTGCCTGCAGGGGACGTTTTCAGCACAGTCAGCCTAACAATACCATCAAAATCCCAAACAACCTAGACTGAGTCTCACAGTGATTCGTTTTCACTGATGCACGCTGTAATGAATGAAATGCAGAGAACAATAAAGCTGTAAATAAACGATCTGTCGAGTGTTAAGAAGGTAACCGCAGTGAAACATTCATTCATTCACATAGACCCTGCTCCCTGTGTCCTATAGTCCCCTGGGAGAGTAATAAGGGACCAATAATAACATTTTAGCAAACAAAACAAAAAACTAAGGCTGCATGGTGTCTTCATTTATTCCTGCCATTATAGCAAAAGGTGCTAAAAGCACTGGTGGTGTTTTACTATCTTCAGAGAGGATGTATTGTACAAAAGGACGGTGGTTGTTATTGTGAAAGCACACATGAACAGCAGGGGACCAAACCTTTTTGCAGCAAGGTGCCGCTTTACTTGAAACAAGCTTTTCACCAATGACTGACGGTCTCCTGCAGCGTTCATCTTTTTCCCACCAAACTGATACTTTTGCTTCCAATTTTGTGTCCAAACAGAGACTCCATCAGGATCACAGTCAGTGTCTCAACTCAAATGTCCACTATGACAACGTTTCCCCCTGAAGTTCCCTCAAACAGTCGGGCAGTTGAGAACAAATGTGTTGCATATCACCATCCACATTTCCTGGACAACAAATACATAATTCACCAGAATAACAACCATGTTGGTCCAAAGCGATTAGGCATTAAGAGTGTTGTGATTGTTGTTCCGTCTGGAATGACTGGAAGTGGAAAAACTACAAATCATTCCAAAATACTGATTGTTGCTGAAGGAGGGCCGGAGGCAGCCTGCGGGACACAAAAACAGCCATCTTCATAAAAATGCGTTCTGACGGAGCATTTCAGGAAATTAATTTTCTCAAATGTGACACAAAACTGTCCCTGCAAATGCCACTTCATCAACAGTCGCTCTAGAACAGGAGAACAGAGCGACGAGTAGACAATAAGCACACTATTCTCATTCTGAATTTCTGCACAAAAGAAGAAATTTAAGGAAATGAACTAGAAATAAACATCTATGTTTGAACTTTCCTGTAACCAAACATGTCTACCTATTATATATCCTCACACGGACTTATGCTTCAGTGCATCAACATATACATCACGCACACGTCCAAGCTTTGTGTTGGATCAGTCACACACTTAGATTCATCTCCTGCTGACTGGCGGCACAAAGCACAGCTGCAATCCAATTCCACTGCTGCATGTTTTGCAATCTCGGGCGCCACATGAGGTCCATGTCTCACTTTGGCACGAGACATATCATAAACAGAGGTTCTGCTTCATCGCCGCTGCAGGAAACCCGCCAAGGCTACTGCAGCGACTCCACGGGGAGTGGTGCGGAAGTAAAAAACAATGGTAACGCACAGGGCAATGAGTCATACTCACAGTCACAGCTCCCCAAGTATATAAGGCCTACCTATGTGTCATGTATCTTAATAATCATACTCAAGTATTCAATTCTGCCACGTTTAGCTGCAGTTTAAACGGGCTTCATGTAATCTGTTGTCTGGGCAGCGAATAGCTTATTCATTATTCCCTCTGAGTGTTTGCTCCCTCTGGCTCACCACTGACAAAGTGAGACTCTCAGCACTTTCTGTTTCAGAGAGCTTGTCTTTGAGCACACACACACACACACACACACACACACACACACACACACACACACACACACACACACACACACACACACACACACAACTAACAAAAACCTTTACAAAGTACAGAGGAGCTCCGTTAAATCTAGGTAGACAGCTCATAATTATTTTAATAACTTGAACATTACTTAAAGTCATGATGTCAAGAGGAAATGTGCTCACATTATGCTGTTTGAGACGCAACAAATTGCGAACATGAAAGTCCGGGTCGAGGGAATCGTTTGGTGTGAGCACGCGTTTTAAAGAAAAAAGAAAAAGCCGGATGAATTACTGTGATATGCGAGCCACGGTACACCCTATTGATTTCTCACTGGGGTGATTAATAGAATTTGCGAGGCAAAGCTGATGAAGGTTAACGCCGTAAACGTCAAACCACACGCCGACACTCGTGGGGAATGAACAGATTTGGGCAAAATTTTGTGTGTGACGGGCAGCGGAGCATCCAGATCGGTGGGCGGTTATTCCACTTGAGAGGAAAACGTGGGCCGGCGACATGAGGGACGTCCTGGAAGGAAGTCATAAGCTCCGAGAGGAAATGGCAGCAAGAAGGAGCAAAAGTGAGAGTGGACAAACTCGTTCATCTGAGCGGTGGAACCAGTGGAGTGTTCACATTCAGGTTCCAGACAAAAAGCCGGCTGTGGTCGGAGTGGAATATGGTGACAATCAGGAGCTATTTTTCATTCAAATCGATTATACAGAAACTATTTTCATAATCCTCTTTTTTACATTTTACACTCAAGTATTTTCCAACATTTTAGAGAACCAACAATGAATCAAGAAAATAACTGCATGTTGATTGAAAATGAAAATGTTTGCTAGCTACCTAAATTGTATTTTTATATCTGGAATGACAAACTTTTTTTTTTTTTCAACCCTATTGGGTTTTTTAATGTGAAATGACTCTGATGATGCGATTCCATGAACATGAGACACACCGGAACAGTCCGACCAGCAGATTTAAACTTTAATAGATCACTCTTGTCCTGGTTGGTGTAACGCATCTTAATCTATGAAAAACCCCCAATATGCCGAGCAGTTAATGGAGCGCTAATGTGAACACTAATTGACCTTACAAGGAAAGCACTGGACTAAATAAATGGCAGCAAGTAAGATGCAGGACAATAGAGCACATGTTTAATTTTGATTTAAGCTACTACATTCAAAATATATATATTAAAAATTGGATAGAGCAGATGGCGACTGAAAGGAGGATCGTTTTAAATATTTGCAACAGCAACTAGCAGATTAGTTCCAAGTCTAAAAATAAACATAACCCAAAAAAGTGACTGACCCCATCTCAAAATGCCTTCTTTTCAAACAGTAAAGTGTGATTAAAAACACTGCATCATGTTGTGCCATCAGCGTTTCTGGAGGATCTCTGCACTGTGTTCAGTGTAAAGACGTTTCCTGGTTTTGATCTGGTAGCTCCTGTTTGTGTACCAGAACACAGAGGGGGTCCTCGGGCTGGACACAGCTGACTCATCAGTGTGGATTAAAGCCTGTGTGGGTCCTTATTTACCGTCACTTCTGCTGAGCTCTAAAAGTTGGCACTTCCCACCAATGGGCTCATCGCTTTCTAACATTCAAAACTTTCTATTAACATCAAACATGAGCTGAACAGTTTGCACATATTCTCTTTGTTATGAGGGAAATTACAGGAACTGCTCCGGGCAATCTCAGTCAAGCAGCTCTTTTTTTAAAGAAACAGTATGAGGTTCTCTTATAAGAAGACATTTTACACCCTTGTACACCCTTCTTTACATGTTCTTCATTTACTGAGGTATTAAATCATTTTCTCAGCATTAGCCGAGGTTTCTCATTGACTTCTATACAATCTAACTTATGTTTGCAACTAGAGGAGTCGTCCCATGCTGGCTTCTAGAAATAATGCAAGTTTAAGGCTTCACTTTTCAGACCCGCCCAGATAAATTACACCTGACTGCAAACAAGCTCCTGGTGTCTGAAAAGCTGGCGGTAAGTCCTTCCAGAACCATGGGCATCACTTTGAGTTTGTGGAGACCGTCACCTGTTGTGAACGGTGTTGTGGGCGTGTCGTGGGAATCCACTTCAACTTCCAGTATCCACTTGGCATGCCAGTGGCAGAAAGCTGCGGAAGCAGACAGCGGGTCCGAACTGGACCCCCAGGAGTGGATGTGCATCAGTGAAAGTGACTGAGTTCAGGTTCCTGACATCAACTAAGCCTGTATGTGCCATCTTTCTTTTCAAAGCATGACCACTGGGCTGGCCCAGGAGCCTGCGCTGAGTTTTAAAGCTCTTCCACCTGACAGCAGAGTCCTGCTTTCAGAGAAGGAGCGGTACAATAGGCTCTTTGTGAGATGGGAGTGTCACAGCTAGTTTCAATTTTGTGGGTGAGACCGGGTCTGTCCTTTTAACGTCCTGTGAGTGCTGACTGAACACATCTGAAAATGCATTTAAAAGTGTCCTTGAGTTCTTTATGTTGTGCACTTGTGAGGTCACGGGGTGAAATATCAGACATGGCAGGCATCTGAATGTTGACATTACAGACAGAGCTTCCCATTACAGCCCACTAGTCTTTGCTGCTGTCAGGAGCGGCATGAAGAGTTGCTATTTGAGTGCCAAATAGGGATGATTCAGTATCATAATTTGTCATCTTTGAACGGCATAATATTAGGATGGAATCATATCGAGATATGGTGAGGCAGAATTACACATGAATGAGGTTTGATAAAACATTTTTTATAGTTTCCTATATAAATTAAGGAACAGTAACTTCAGGAATTCCAAATGCCTTAACTATTACCAATAGTTGCCATTTTCCATCAGTCCACAAGATGTCTTTCTGTCTCTAGATCACCTGACTACCACACCTATCTATAAACCTGTCCCCACTTCCCTCTCCAGGCCGTCCCCATCCACCTCCTCATCCTCATCAGCTTCCCACTCCCTCTGATTGTTTCCAGCACATTAAAAAACAGCCAAGATGCTCGCTTCCTCTGTCAGTTCGTCATTGTAATAATGTGGTATTTTTGTTGCCGGTTACCGGTAATTTAAAATCTGTAAGCATATCCCAACAATAAATCACTGAAATCATCCCGCTGCCTCCTCCTGCACCTGAATATGGGTCCAATCCCTGCACCACGATAGCTCTCATTATTATGGCATAGCTCAACAAATAAAAAGGGAATAATTCCAACCAAAGGTTAGTTAGTCATAGCAGAGGGGGGTGCGATGAATGAGAGCTGCAAAACAAACACAGGAAGATGATAAAATGACTTGACAGTGGCGGTTCAGTGTGATCTAGGTGTTCTGACAGGACGCGGTTCAAGCATCCAAAGGTGACAACTCGTCTAGTGCATACAAGAATCAGCGTTCCATGTACTGAATCGACTGTCGCCCGGCGTCTCCAGTGCATGGATGAAGCCTCGTTTAATGAGCTGCTCTGTTGGATTGTGCAGCCACATCACGCAGGCAACATCACGCAGGCAACATCACGCAGGCAACATCACGCAGGCAACATCCCTCCTCTGAACTCCAGGTAAAATACACACTTACATCAGCCAGTCAGGGTGTGGAGCTGTGTGAATATTTCAGGGCCTCTGCCTCCTCCTGCTACCTGATGCAGTCCTACGTTGGGATGTGCCAAATTATTTCTTGGCCAGAGAGTGACAGACACACACACACACACACACACACACACACACACACACACACACACACACACACACACACACACACACAGCTACACGGCTGTATCCGTGCCACTGTCAAGTTTGTGCAGAATTAAGATGCAGAGCACACACAAATAAATTAAATATAAAGGCAATGAAGCATAAATGATAAAAAAATTAACATTCCCGAGAATGTGACGGTGAAATCAGGTGTCATTCAGAACCCCACATTTTGACGTTAACGTTATCCTTAATAGTAATTAAAATGATATCTTTAGAATAAAACATCAAATATGTGAAATAATTTCATATATCAGGTGTATTTTATTACTTTTTTATCTGTTAAATTGGCGTGTTGCCAATGTAATCTCTGTGTGCTGCCATCCTAAACGAAACTGAGTTACAGACACAGAGTGCATAAAGACAACGCCTCGGCACAGAGAGAGAAAAAGGAGAGTCTACGGCACAGAGAGAGAGATAAAGGAGCCACGGTTTGGATAAACCTGAGTGAAATGACACACACACACACACACACACACACACACACACACACACACACACACACACACACACACACAGTGTGTACATCACATAGTCAAACCCCGAACAGAGACGACTGGAGCATGTTGACATTAGCCACAGAGCTGTGTTACTTTACACAGCCGAAAATGGGCTCTAATAAAGTTATGACAGCCGTGTTATGGCTCAATCGCGTCCACTAAATGAAGTCCCAAAAATAGCAGCACTCAATCACCAGTTGCAGACTGTACTCTAGCAATAATCCACAGAGGGCTGGCAGCAAAGGGTCAAAGTCAGGTTTAATGTCATTCAACTATAGTCGGCTTACCATTGATTTACCCGACAGAAGGTGCCATACGGCCACGCTCAAAGTGATGTCATGCACTATGCGAGACGCTATTCCACTGTTATTGATTTGGGAAAAAGACACGGATGAATGCAACAATACGTGCAAACAATAAACATAAGAGAGAGAGTAAGTGATAATGTCATTAGAGTATTGGGTCAAATCGGTGACGCAGAACGGGGGGGGAGAAACAATGTATGAACTATAAAAATGTGTTTTATATGCATGGGATCCTTCTTGTGTTTTCTTAGTCGCAAAGTATGAAGTCATGAAGCAGATGTGGGACTCTGTGGGAGTTAGACAATCTGAACAAGCAGCTGCAGTTCTCCTCTTTCATGTTTCATTCTTGAGAAGAGACATGAACGATAGTTTAAACCTGAACTCTGTGGAACAGTGCCATTGTTGAGGTCACAGAGTTGCACAAGGCCCGATATATTACCAGGTAAAAATAACATTGTATGAAATGAAGTACTTGCATGTTTATTTATACAATATAGATCTAGACGGTCCGGCAGACTGCCAGAAGCAAAGCGGCTCTACGGCAGATGTGTGAAGGCAAGGGGAGTTCTAACCAGATTTCCTTCATAATGATAATCATCAAAAACATAAATGCAATCATTTATGTTGCAGGTATAATGATAGAATTCAACAGCATGAGAGTATGTCTAATTTGCGTCGGTAATGACTCAGCTCTCGATTAAACAGCGCTTGGAGATAACTGCTCTTCTTGGTGTGATCCCACCAAAGTGCCTGCAGGTGGGTTTGACACACTGGATGATAAACTGCGTGCCTGAGAGATTTGACATTCACAAGATAGCATTCATCATTTCACGATACTTATCTCTAATAGGCAGCCTCTGGATTTCCCTGCATGCAGTGAAGCCCGCACCACTCGCACTACTAAAATTAATAATAAAATAAAAGATGGGTGGGGGAGGGGGGGGGGGGTTCATATGGTCTTTGTTTTTTAACCAATAGATCAGGATACTTCCTGCAGGCAACCACATCATGAAAAGCACTGAAGAACACCACTTATGGTCCAAAACGGCACAAATCAATATCAATAACCACAGATCAACATGCTTTATGCTCCAGTGGGGGATTTCTTATCCAGCCACGGTCACACATTATTGATTTGAATGATTATAACTCATTTTTGCAGGAGCTTGTTCACGTGTGGTGGTTGCAGAGGAATCCAAATGCATCTTATAATGTCAAATATTACTTTTTATGACCAGCAAAAACAAAGACCTATGAATCAGTGACACTCCGACCGGGTCCATTAAGCTGCTGCCATGAAGTTATGCTTTTTTATTTTTTTCACATTTAACCCTTCATCCTCTCAACTTCTAATGCACAACTTGTGTAAAAATGTCGATGATTTACAGACGTGGAAGCCCAAATGCTTTCATGTAAAGGAGAACATCCTTTAGTTTAACTATTCACGTGTGATATTTCTATGATCTGAGACAGACCAATCAATATTTGGGAAGATGAACAGCTCTTTTGGAAGGAGTCCAAGGCAGAAATAACAGACCTGAACCCATGATGTCATCCAGATGTAAAACGTGTGAGGCTCTTACTACAGTCAAACTGATTTTATGGATGCCTTAATGTTTTTTGAGGTGCATCTCAAAAGTTCCACTCAAACCCGGAGTAGTAAACCTCATATACACAAACACCTATCTCTATCCTTTTTTATTCTCCTTCTTCTTTTTCTATTATTATTTAAATAACAAGCCAGCTAGGCTATCCTTGTCAATATGTCTTAATTTTTTACAACTATATATATTGTAAAAAAAAAGTTACCACTTCATGATTAGGTTATCAGAGTCTGGATACTCGAAATGATAAGAAAACATCATCATCAGCGATATAAAGTGAAACCCAGATTCAGGGTGCAGTCTGCGTAGCCAAATGTTGCTAAATTAATCAGACATTTGCATATGGAAGGGGGGGGGGGGGGGGGGGGTGTAATTGCGCGCATTAATGTGTAAGTTCTGTGTAGTGGAAGACAAAGGATATCAGATTCAGCAGACTGGAGCTGATATGTTCCATGTAAAGAGCGCAGCTGTTAGAATGAGAAACGCTTACCATGTGAGAAGACATTGAGCAGAAGTCCGATGATCATCATCCTGCCCGGTGACATTGGAGAGTTGGGGGGGACTGGGGGGGACTCGCACCCGCGGCTCGCTGCAGCTCAGTGACCCGCCTCCTGCTGCCACATCCAGCCTCCTCCTCTGCTGCTGCCCGCTCGGACTGAGGCAGATCGGATGGGCTACTGCACAAAGTTGGCTAAACTGAACCCTGCACGCAACTGGAGCGATCCAAGTTCTCGCGATTTTTGTTGTCCCATTAATTTCCCCCCCGGATACAATTTATAGGCAATTGATCCAGATTAAAAAAACAAAAACAAACCACATTTATCCAAAAGTTTCTCTGCATCTGATCTCCGGTCCGCGTCGGTCAGACTCGTGTGTCGCATTCTGGACTTGCGAGCGGTTGCATGATCGCAGCTCCACAGTTGTCCAGCAGCAGAGTTGAGATCAGTGCGCCTCCACGGCGCGGCGCATCTCAACGGCGCGACGTGATTGGACCCTGAAGAGACTGAACATGTCCACGGGGCGGTAGAAGGTTCCCAGCAGGAGAACAGCTGGGCTGCTTCAGCCATTAGTTCAGCCATCAACATGATGGACAACACAAGCTTTATATATATATATATATATATATATATATATATATATATATATATATATATATCGCTCACTGAGCCACTAAACTAACAGAACTGTTTTTTTATTGTGTTTGAATGTTAAAGGCTGACTGTGTTCAAATCTCCAGTGAGTGACCAGTAGGCTAATGGCTTTGACCTTCACACTGAACGTATGTTAATGTCTTACCCAAATCACGCTGCATGTTGAGCTGAAGACTGTCTTCTGTCTCCCTTGGAACGTCTTAGATTGGATTCCCGGAGTCTTTGCCGTTCATATGAGCCTAGAAGAGGACTGGCACTGTGATCTTTACTTGTTCCCAGGCTGAAGCCGACCTGTGGGAACGGGAACGGGGATGACATGCAGGGAGAAGCATTAAAAGGCTGAAGCCTGTAACACTGAGGTATCCTGTTTTTGTTGAGCCAAACAAACAGACGTGCAGTTTGTGTCCACACACACACGGCAAAGACTTGGATTATTCTCTTCTAGAACGTAATCACAAATCTAGATTTGGGAGTTTGATCACACATTCTGAAGGTTTTGGAGGTTCTTAATATATAATTCAAACAGCCTCCACAAGGCTCTCAACATGGAGAAAGCTGAGCCGGCAGCTAACAGCTAACAGTGCTACTGACTCCCGCACCTTTAGTCGAGATTGATTGCAGATTCGATCTATGTCAGTCAACACTGATTTTTCACTTTCGGGATTCATAGATTTTTGTTTGAAACATGTCAATGCAGAACCACAGTTACAGGGGGAAACACACTCCACCCAAATATGATTAAATAAACTTAATTAGTGCCTCTCTCTAAAGGAAAACAACAGCAACGTGTAAAAAGTGCATGCCATGCACCTGCTGTCCTCACTGTAATTAAAAGACAGGTATTAGTGAATTAATTCACCCCTCCTGATCAGCTGGATGCTTAAGTGGCAGTAATAAATAAAAGTGAACAGTGGCTGTCATTAAAACATGCATCCAACAAAGCAAGGTGTTTAACAGGCGCTGTTTTCAACCGTAACCATGGCAGCCGAGAAAAACCTTTCACTGCATCCGAACTAAACAACCTGCTATTAGTAAAAACAAAATATCTCAGAATGAGCGAGTGAATTATCTTTAACAACTTGTTTCCACGGTGTGTTGTTATGTTGGTCTCCTGCTGGATTCAGAAGTTGGTTTATGGCAAGATTTCCTCAGAGGAGGTTGGACTGCACGGCATCACGGCAGCTCCTCCATGTGGTCAATCCTGTGCATAAGATGGTTTAAGACGTGCAGGTTCTTGTAAATTATACGGACGCCAGTAATGTGAGCACTGGCTTACTATAGTGAGATCAAAGTTAACTGAACAGCCAGGGGTTTAATCAGAGCAGTGCTATCTGACACTAATCATAGGTTGGTATAATCGGCTATAAATGAGTCCCCAAAGACAACTATCCAAGCTGACTAGATAAATAGATGGCTCAGCTCAGAGGGTGAATAAGTCTCATGCCGCCCCCTAGTGGACAACGTTGATCAAGACAGGCCTTGATCTTGAATTGAATGAATGAGACTTTTATTTTGGAATTTCCAATCTAATGTAGCACTTGTCGCCACCATTGAGAACACATTAACACAAATTGCATATATATATATATATATATATATATATATATAGCATGTCAACAGATGAGCTCTTGTTGCAGAGCAGGTGCAGGCCATAGATTGTATAATATAGGCGCAGAGACACGTGACAGTAAGTTGCTCGAGAACATTCCTGAAAATAAAACGACACTGAATAACATGCAGGGTTTTTGCAAACGGCACACCGTCGCCTCCCATTTAAACCCACTCGAACAACGTTTACAGGTCACGTTAATGTTATTCTAATATGTAACAGGCTGGGTTATGTAATAAATACTAATGCACCTCGCTGAAAAGCAACCGTGTTACATAGTTTCTAACGTGGGTCACATTAGCTGAGAGTTGTGTGATATTAGTGAGGTTGTTATAGTAACTGTGGCGAATAAACGCCTCTGGGAAGTCCTTGAGAGCTCCTAGGGCCTGCGACCCTGTGACTTTGCTTCCGCATTAGGAGCACAAATATGTCACGAGCCGCTGTCGTCATTGGTCTGTGGGCGTGACGCTGCGCAAGAAGCCAAATAAGAACTCATGCCAAGAGTACACACGGTAACTCGTTCGGTTTCCGTCTAAATTTAGTTACTTCACGTGCATTTTGCGATATTGGGATTTACTCGCCTGGTGCACAGAAAGATACGCAGGGTGACGTCACCGCCGTCTCCGCGCAGTGTAATTGGCGGGGAGGCGCGTGACGCCGAACGTTTGGCCAATAGCCTGAAAAATCACAGTTCTCGCGTTATCTCGCGTTATCTCGCGACCCATCGTGTTATATAAATCCGCGACGGCGCTACACAATCGGCCATTTCGTCGGTGTAGGCCATCAGCAGTAGAGGGCAGTGGGGGTATATCGAGTTTACTGGTTTATCTGAAAGGCAACTCAAGAACATCCAACCATGTCTATGAACGAGACAGCGATGTCGTTCGCCAAGGACTTCCTGGCCGGCGGCATCTCGGCAGCCATCTCTAAAACAGCCGTTGCCCCGATCGAGAGAGTGAAGCTTCTCCTTCAGGTAACCGTTTTCCAACGTTAGCCGGCTAGCTTGTGTGATCTTGCTAGAAGTTAGGCACGTAACTCCCGTTATAACGTATCCGCAGGCTAGCAGTCGTGCATAGCTTACTAGCATGTAATAACGCAGACTTAATTAAAGTTTTACCGGTAGTGGTGGGTTAAAGGATTTAAGGTCATCATTGGATGGGGAAATGACCTACACGAGCCTGGCTGCTAGCGTTAGCTTCTTCCGTTAACCTTAGCCGGCACAACGCTAGCTAACAAAGGACAAACGCTTGTACTGATATCGGGACATTTTGTACAAACACACGCCAGCACCTCTTATTTGATTACAACACCAATATGTAATACTGGGCAGCTTGTGGATTATATTTTAGCTTTTAATTGACAACGGGATGTTTCCGGAGGCTAACGTACCGCTGACGTTAGCTAGCGTTTAGCGGCACGGCTGCACCAAGGCCCCGGCGGCAGTCATTCACAGCCGGGTCAACGAGTATTACATCCTTTTCTGTCTAACCTGCACTGCGACATTGTTCCCAAACCTCCCTTTTACTGATCCTCTACCTCCCAAAAATATGTGTTTTTTTATCCTATCTAATTAAACAATTAGGTTTAGTAGTAAAAGCGCATAGTAGTGCTACTATATTACAGCTGTAACTCGATTGCTAATCAGCACTGCTGTCACTTTGCAGACTTTGAAGCACCTGTTCACAGGTTTAACATGCACCAAGGTCACAATGAGGAGGCCTTGTGATTGACCCATGTAAGTCTAACTGTCGTTTCTTTTTAATTATTGCAGGTCCAGCATGCCAGTAAGCAGATCACCGCGGATATGCAGTACAAGGGCATCATGGACTGCGTAACCCGTATCCCCAAGGAGCAGGGATTCCTTTCCTTCTGGAGAGGTAACCTTGCCAATGTCATCAGATATTTCCCCACCCAGGCCCTCAACTTCGCCTTCAAGGACAAGTACAAGAAGATCTTCCTTGATGGCGTTGACAAGCGCACCCAGTTCTGGAGGTACTTCGCCGGTAACCTGGCCTCTGGTGGTGCTGCCGGAGCCACGTCCCTCTGCTTCGTGTACCCCCTCGACTTCGCCCGTACCCGTCTGGCTGCTGATGTGGGAAAGCCTGGAGCCGGAAGAGAGTTCAGTGGTCTGGGCGACTGCCTGGCTAAAATCTTTAAGTCTGATGGCCTGAAGGGTCTGTACCAGGGCTTCAATGTGTCTGTGCAGGGCATCATCATCTACAGGGCTGCATATTTCGGCATCTATGACACAGCTAAGGGTACGTCGATATTACATTGGTATCTTTTCAGCCCTGCTTAGTGGTTAATCTTCTAGAGCTGTAATCTTTACCCCTCTTTGTTTACAGGTATGCTTCCCGACTCAAAGAACGCCAGTATATTGGTGAGCTGGATGATTGCACAGAGTGTGACCGCTGTTGCTGGGCTGACTTCATACCCCTTCGACACTGTCCGTAGACGTATGATGATGCAGTCCGGTCGCAAAGGAGGTGAGTTTATTTGTATTAATTGATGCCCTTGCATCATTTTTTTTAATGCCTTGCCTTTATGTTTACTATTACCTGCATTGTTTTAACTGCTGCTCTTTTCTTGCCTTCCTCAGCTGACATCATGTACACCGGGACCATTGACTGCTGGCGTAAGATCGCCCGGGATGAGGGTGGCAAGGCTTTCTTCAAGGGAGCCTGGTCCAACGTGCTCAGAGGCATGGGCGGCGCCTTCGTGCTGGTGTTGTACGATGAGCTGAAGAAAGTCATGTAAATTAGTCATTGTCACATCACTGTCCAATTTGGCTAAATGTAATAACTCTCCATTTTTATGGACTCTGCATTCTGCCTTATTTATGGGAACAAACTATAGTGTCTCACCCTTAGCTGTGGGCGATGGCTGTACGTTGTGCATCTCTTTGATTTTAAACGTTCCACATCCTCTTTACCAATGTCATTCCTGTTAAAGAAATCTGATACCTCCTCCTCCCGTCATTCACTAGGTTTGTATGGTCCCAACTTGAATAAATGTATTCTTGGGAACAAACTAAACTTTTGATGTCGACTGTCTCCTCCACTGTCTACTGCATGAGACGAGCACTCACTGGATAATGAAATGCACGAAGTGGATTACACCCAACTGCTATATTTACTCGCGCTTATCTCTTCCTGAGCCTTCCTGGTCTGACCGTGGTCACTACTGGGATTGTAGCGTGGAGCACATAAGCACTGCCTCTGTTTGAAAAGGGCTCAACGGGCTCTTGATAGTCATCACCAGACAGTGCATTTTATGCTCGTTAATTTGGTGGTGATAAAAGTTACAGACCTAATGAGATTTCGGTGTTTTGATGATGCCTTTCCCGTAACATCTTGATTACTTTCACGAGGGCAGTTCCAGCGTAGACTCACCTTGAGACTTATTAGATTTATATTTTAATGGCATGTAGGAACAACCTATAAAAGCTTGTGCATCATACTGATTACACATCTGAATGTGACTGAATATTGCCCAGCGACGCGTAGGTTAAAGGTGGGCCTAAACTATTAAAATGCACCTGTAGTGCAGAATATCTACAATGCGTCGAGATGCTGTGATGATCTCTACCGACAGAAGCCACTGATGGAAATAAATTGCTGCATTATGCAAACATCTTGCTTGAATGAGCTTCAGCTGTGTCCTCAGCTGACTTCAGACGTGTCGGTACAAATCTGATTACACTGCGTGGGTGAGATAGCACTGATTACAGTGACTGTTTAACGAGGCCGACTCCCTGCTGCTGCGTTTATAACCCAATGACAGAAAACTACTAAATAAAAGCAAACTTGCACCTTCGAAGGGAAGGGGACTCACCGATGCTGAAACCTTTTTAGGGCGACGCCACACAGGCGGAAGTGTCGAGGTGCAACACATGCCTGAAGACATTCCACACCGACGGCAGGGGGCGCTGGTGGCCCACAATTGAACCTCCCGCCTTTCCGTACTTCCTGCAGCTCCTCGTGTTTCTCAAGGAGTGCCTGCAGCTGATTAATCGATTATCAGCACATTGTGAAAGTATTAGGCGGCAGCGTGTCTCAAATGTAAGAGGGTGGACGTAGTAGTACACACAGTACACGTAATACTGCAAGTACTATTTTGACATATTTCAGGGTGATTTTGGTGTATTGCGTTAGTTAATATTATACACAGTGATTATTAATGTAGGCACAAAGCAGCTAATAACCTCAAACATTAAACCTGCTGATTAATGTTTCAGGCAATAGTCCAAGTCCTTTTTTTATACCAGTATGGCCCAAATTAATTACCAGGTACAAACACTATGATTAAGTTTAATTTACAACAAAATATGTGTTATTAATAGCTATTATATTTGACTCACAGACCATTGTTAATTAGGCTGCCGCTCTATTTTTCATTGATGTTGACAGCGTGGTTTTAACCATAGTAGGAAGCTAAGAAAAATAGTACGCAGTACAAATAAAAAATCCATATTTTTTCCTCAGACAAGCCAATTCTGAATTCATAAACATGTATAATTTATTACACCAAATAAATATTTCAACACAATTGGAATCTCGTACTAGAATACAATACATCTTTATCCGTTTCCTGTCCCCGCTCTTTGTTCTGAAGGTTTTACCAGATAACTTAGTATGAGGAGCTGTTTGTGACATCAAACAATTTAATGTTAAAAATGTACTATAGTGAGCATTCAGTCTTACCAACACTGAAGGATATTTATGATCCTTAATCAGAAACCACTGTTTAAGGTGGTTATTATCAGAAATTCACTTTAAACATAATGAATTTAAGAGCATTCTCTTTTATCTTTTTTTGTCACATTGGTGGTCAGAACAGTAGTAAAACACTCGGTGGTTGATTGAATCTCGCAGCACACTCCCAATCTGCATATCAGTGAACGCTATGTTGACTGCTTTCTGGGCGATAAGAGCCGGTCCACATGCAGAGTGTGAAAACCATGAATGGGCTGTTGCTGAGTGTGCTGCAGCAGCTCGGAGGGTCACGCAGGCCACTCACAATCTTTCCTGTGCAGCGTTTGCAAGTCGACCGCATCGGTTTCCTCCCACACTCCAAACACTGGAGATGGAAGCGGACCGCACTATTGGATTACCCGTAGGTGTGAAGTGAAGTGTGACTGTGATTGTTTATTAGTCATTGTTAGGTTTGTAATGGGACTGGCAGCTTGTCCAGGGTGTTTCCCGCCTTCTGCCCAATGCATTCTGGGATAAGATCCAGCCTGTTGTTGTCACTTCCAACTGTATTTGGAATCAACACACCAGCAGGCTAATATTATCTGTGGGCCTCCTTTTTTATGTGCTAATGGAGCTCTTTTATTTGACTGTACTGACTTCAAGAATAACATCCATCCGTCCGCCAATCAATGAAACTTTTTCCCCGTTAGAGACGAAACCTTTGTTTACAACAGCCGGGAAAAACGACAGAAAAATAAAACGGCAACAAGACTTTCTGTGAAGTACAGGAAAGTACTAGTTTTTATTCCTTCATAATCAAACTTCACAAACAGCTTGAACTTGTACAATACCTCAGAGAGTGAAAATTACAAAAAAAGTGCTGGTAACATTTACAAAAATCATCCTTACTTAGCAACAATCAGTTTATTCTTCCACACTTTTTTTAGTCTTTTGTATTAAGGCTTAATACTTCTGTATAAAGTATATGCAAGATAAGTCTTCACAGTTTTTCGAAAAAAGTCACAATATTATGTAACATAATGAAGCTTTTACGGCTATTTTCTTTATAATAACAAATACACATCACTGGTAAATATATGTGAAATACAGGGCTTATTGTAAAATGGCAAGTAATGATACTGTTTGCTGAGATAAATTGATTCCACACACTGTTATAGGAAAGTTTTGACATACCATTGCTATAACTGAAGGAGGAGGAAAATAAAATGATAAGCATAAACACTTGGGAGATCGCCTCCAAACTTTGGCACATCCCATGAAACAATTTCACAAAATATGAGATTTATTTTTCAAATCATACATATGGAAGAATAGCTAAACTGGCATAACGTGAAAACATGCTGTGTAGTAAGGTGCTAAATCAGAGATATTACATTGCCAGCCTTTTTTTTCTTTTTTCCCCCCACATGGACCGACATGAATAAGGTGCATTTGTAAGACTCAAAGCATGTAGGTCTTTCTTAGATGTCGACAAAATATGTAATAAATACAAGTTTTCAAAAACAACCTAAATTAATTTGACCAATAGTCTTGAGGCGACCTCGTATACTCATGCATTCCCATGGATTCAGAGAAATTCATATCTCTACTGCAGTTGTGTAACTCTCTAACTGTGGCATGTGAAAGTAAAAGCTGTATTGTATTCATGGTATGTGTTATTTGCAATTTTTTTTTGAAACATTTTTTTTTTAAATATTGAAACTGTGACAAACTTGATGAGTAAGGAGATGGAATTGAAAACTGAATGCAAAACTAAGCCAAGATATATTCACAAGATCCTCTAAGCTGCACTGGTTTACAGGTCAACAGATGAGAGCTCTAGCCCTAGACTTACCAATTTCACCCTCATGCATACTGTACGGTTAAAGTGACGCAACAAGCTTGCTTAAATAGTCTACATCACAAAAGCAATTTGGTTTTAGTGCAAACACAATTGGCTGGCTTCAGCTTTCTCAATAATAACAAGCTCACCAAGGAGATTACAAGAAGGCACATACTTATGCTTCCTCTAACACGCAACATATTTAGACAAACCGCAACATCTTTCAACAACGCCACAAAGCGGTGAAAAACAGGAAAAGCTACTACATCCAGATAAAAATGGTGAAGTTTTGCTGTTTGCGAATAATTTCAAAAAATCTTACACTTATCCACCAACGGAATAAATGACGTGAAGGTCGATAATTTACCGCCGTCGAGTGACCTCGTCAGAACAAAGATGACGTATGGTACATTTTGGTGGACACAGATTCTCTAGGTACGTAGCCAATGACGCTGTGTTTATACGATAAAAAAGGTGCATTTGGAATCCCCCCCCCCCCCTCTAATAAGTATGATTATTTCACTTTAAAGCATTTTTTGTATCATCCCAGTATAAAAGAAAACACTCAAAGTGACCAAATATGCGGAGAAGATGAGCGTTTTGTTTTTTTCTTCGTTTAAGAGAATGGTGTGCACGAGAGTTTACAGCTGGGTTTAACTTTTGGTATTTCGTGTTTAGCTTCAAATGGATCTGTGTGAATGAAACAATGGAAGTTTGACTCACGGGAAATGATTCCTTCCCTCACACACGCCGTCTCTCACTTTCAAAGCTGCTTGATTTGTCCAAAACAATCACAGGAGGAAACAACAAGTTTTAATGCCCCTCAAATCTGGACAATAATACTCGGGGGGGTACTGCCAGGTTTAAAAAAAAAAGAAGAAAAACTTCTACGAACAACAATATGTGGAAGTGCATTTTAAAAAGACACTGATTTCTGTACCTCTGAATAAAAACAAAACAACAAAAACGTAGTCAAATACTAGCATTTACTCAGCATGGGCGACAACTATGGTTCAATGTGTGTTGAGTGAATTATATTGCTTTTGATAGAAGAAGACCAAAATAAGTCTAGTGCAAATCTCTTTTCTGGTTTGAGAAGTGGCGGTCGGGTTAATGAGACTCATATCTGCAAGAACATACCAGGTGATTCTGATAATTACAAAGCTGTCAAGTGGTATCCCTTTATGATTTTTATGAATATTATTAGGTAATAGAAGAGAGCACTCTCTTTTATTTTTCAGAAAGAAAAAAAAAATCTGTCACCAGTAGATGCCATGCAGCAATTTGGAAGGAAAACCTAATAAATATTTCCTATAATATATAACCCATCACCCAATGAATGCAATTAACCAGCACAAAGGAAATGTCATAACTTCTTACATCTAAACGACTCCTATTTTGAACGGGAGGATGGCGGCCATTATTAGTCACCCTCCCCTGTACAGCTGGGAGGATGTGCTTGTCTGTCAGCTCACGTCTGTGCTAACGGGTGTTGTCTGTGCAGTTATGTCTGTCAAATACATCTCTCAACTTGGAAATGTTGGAAAACTCACTCCAGTCCAGTGTTTGACAAATCATATTATAAAAACGTCCTTGCACATACATTAAAAAACAAACAAACTTTATCCCCTCTTTCAAAACAGCAGTCAATACATTTCAAACAAGCTTGTTTCATAACAATAATAATAAAATACAAACCAACTTGGAGCATAAATTATCAAAAAAACAAACAAACTGAAAACACATAACTGCAGCATATATTTCAGGGTTGCTTAGTTGTGATGTTAACTACCTTTACTACAACAGCTCCACTTCTGCCAAGTTCATAACTATAAAGGAGAAGTATTTTTTGTTTTTTTAGGGAAATAATAAAATATCAAGCTAACTTAGGCAAAAGAAAGCCTAACAAAATATACACATATTTATAAGCACATCTCATAGTTCAACTCAAGTGCATGTTTACAAAAAGCAACTACATACAAGATATGGCAGCAAAAAGCCTGAAAGCCAGATGAAAAAAACATTTAAATAACCTAAGCTGCTTTGTTGTTTCTGATTTGTAATGCCAATGTTTGAAAAATTCTGTCTTTGCCCCAGGTGTTAAAAAAAAAAAAAAAAAAACATCGCCCGAATTACAGTTATTACATTTCCTATATTGAACACACAGGCTGAAAAATGTACAGCAGATTCACCTTGAAATAGACCTTACAGTAATAAAATATCCTCAAATTTAGCCAAATGGTTTACATTCTGCTCACAGATGATGTGTTGTCCTTACAAAAATATATGTAATCACTTTCATAAATATTTGGACCACGTTGTGTATTTAAATTTGTGTTAGTTTGTTGTTTTTGTTTAATTTATTTTCATCCTGTATTGATGGCTGGCTCTGATGCTTTTTTCCCTCCAGTGAACATAAAAGTAATAATTGCTCAGAGATCACGAACACCTCAGCTTGATTTTACTTGAATTGCTGAAACTGATGGCGTCATTATTCTCTTTCCTTTCCTTTTCTTTATTTGGCTTAATAAACAACCTACAAATATGTGCAAACTTAACATCTTGGTCCATCTCAAGTATAAATGGCTAAAAGTACTCAAAGTCACGATGTCAGATTAGTATTTTCGGGACAGCCATGACATATTAGACATGAATTAAAACTGCTATCACAAAACTATTTTGATAAAGTCCAATGTGAAGGTGAACAGGTCTACGCTGATGTGCTAAATGTGTGTATAGAAGACAGAACCGATGATTACTATGTTTTGTCTGAGGAACGATGCAACACTTACAATCTTATACATGTTTTAACATGCGATACTTTACATCACAGCTACTGTGTCAGATTCATTTTTATGTTTTGTTGCATTACTTATAAAAAAAGAAAAACAAATCTAGTTTGGTCTACAATAGGCAAATAAACACAACCACAAAACTATAAACAACCAATCAAGTGACAAAAACACACACAGATGCGTTTTCACACCCGGCGATGAGAAGAAACACGAACAAAGACGATCTAACCCGATGGTATAGGAACCCCACACACACAGAAAGAAATGTTAGTTTCTCCACACAACTTAAATTATCTTAACCCTTCTTTGGTTTTTGAAAACAAACATTGTCTAGTACAGTTTTTTTTTTCTTCTTTCATTTGACTTAATGATTAGCATGGCCCCGCTTTACAAATGACCACCAGCGGCCTCCTTTAGGTACATTACAGTGCTCAAATGTTTTCATGCAAGTCTGCACGTCCATTACGGCAGACTACTTGCTGGCTGAGACAGTGACAAAAATCTCTGTGTGTTTTATGTCTCTGCGCTTTGAACGAGAGACGTACACAGAGGAAGAGAGCGATAGCATAGTGCATGTTGTCTATAGAACCGGCCACACAGGCATAAGCTGTGCTCGGAGCTTATGAGCTTAAGAAACTTGAATTAATAGTGAGAAGAGATTTTTTTTTTTTTTTTTTTACTTGAGGGAAATATACATTTGACTAAACGTTGATGTAATGGGCAATGTTTGCTACTACCTGACCCAATAGCCGACAGATCTAAAAAAACATGAAGTGCTGGAAATCCTCCTCAATGTTAGGTTGGGTTTAGTGTGGTAAATGAATGCCAGACTAGGAGTTGGAATGTTCTGGACTTGAATAGGAATGCATGTTTTCTTTAGTTAAAACACTTAAAAAAACACGAATCGTCTCGTCGAGCCGGAGGACGAAGCCAACAAAGACTGCAGCAAGTGAGAACACAAAGAGGCTCGATGTTTAGACTTCAGAGGCTAAATCATGCCCAAAGTCTCCTCATCATTTTGATTAAAAAAAAAAAAAAAAAAGATACAGAAAGCCTGTTAACGAGGGACACTCAAAATATAGCTTGTGCTCCGTCAAAAACAATGTACTCCCTACAGGCCAAAAACAGAAAGAAGAAGCTGTGTAGACAGGACTGCATGCTTCATTTGGACTGACGGATGTAGTTACCTGATGATGACCTCACCAGGGTAGTGTAATAACTGCATGTTCGAAGAGAGCGTCATAGCGATTTTAATGTAGATGTGGTTATAGCTTAGCTCAGCTGTGGCGTACTTTAAAAATCAGAACAGCTGCTGCACCGTTTGTGTGTAAAGCTCAAAAAAACAAATCCGGATGATTTGACGGTAAAATGTGAACAGATGCTGTCTGTGTGCGTCATAGTGTGACGGCTGGATGTCAGGGACTAGCTGTATCACCTATATTGTCATCGTTATTAATGCTTCGTTTTGACATTACATGTCTGCGATGCTAAGCCATCAAAGTTTGCATTTGTTACTCATAGCTGTTTTCTCCTTTTACCTTGAAAACTATGCATTGCGGAGGATTTAAAGATTCAAAATAAAGGCAATCACTTGCTTTTGGTTTGATGCGTGTTTTGTTAGAATATATTACATTTATGTTAAAAAGTGATCAAGATTGAAATTTTTCATTTTTGTCTGTTCTCACATCAGATTTGACAATAGTGGTATGATTGTTTTCCTTCCCTCTCCTGAATTTGGCACAGTAAGTAGGCTGGAGAAGGTTACAGAGAAAACTAATTAGTCCACAGGGGACCGAATAATAAGCCATCCCAACACCTTTTATCTCGCAGCCACTCAGTCCTGAAACTTGATTTAGGCCTTTTATTCGACGATATTTTCTTTTAGTTTTTCCCATTGTTGTTAAACCAACCGCGCGTGTGTGTACTCTGTTGCCAAAACTTTCAATTTGTAATCTCATTTTGCCTCCAAGTACTGTAGTGGTTATAAATATCTAAACGACCGGGTTCTTTTTTCCTTTTTTTTCACGCTGCTCGTTGCTCGCCCTTTACAGATTTCAAGCTGCACGTAAACAACAAGGCTGTCACATAAGATAAAACTTTAACAATCGTTGTGGAGAAACCGGGCATCGGCTTGCATGCGGAAGAGCCTGTTATTGGGGTCAAAGGGCACAACGTGCCAGTGGAGGGAACTACTGCCATACTTATGGATGCTATTATAATCTGAAAAATCGCAAGAATAAAACAAAAATCCAAACATTCCACTTGGATTTTTGTTCACTGTTGCAGGCAGTGTTAACTTCACCTCACCCAGTCTGTGTGGCTCCCTCTGCTGTTCACAAAGTGCCACTGCCCTTCCCCCCCCTCCACAAACATACAGTACAGTATATGGCTTGTTTGCAAATGGCAAAAACTGAAACTAAAACAGCGTAAAATGCCAAACAGCAATTAGAGAGCGAGCAACGTGAAAAAAAAAAAAAAAAAAAGTCATTCAATTCTACAATTACATATATATGTGTCGGGTACCATCTGAACGCACTAAACCTACTTGTATATTTCATTTAAAACACGAAAACGTGATTGCATTTTTATATCTTTGAATCCTCCAAACTGTATAAATGTATGATAAAAAATAAAACTTGCAGATGTAGCTTTTTACTGTATATGAATAGAGCATTTCAGGTATTTTAAAGGGTTCTCTTAGGATGTACTCACAACCACCAGGTCTTAGCAGTAATAGTATAAATAGTATTTTTTATAGACCATTGTGTATATACTGTATCTGTGCAATGTAGGAGAGAAAAACTATGAATATTCTGTATAGTTGCTGTATGTACTGATAGGCACTTGATAGGCATATCTCCTATATCCCACAAGGTACTGTATACTCTAGCTGCAAGTATGTCTTTATCAAACTATCTGAAAATGTACTCTTCATCTGTGTGGAGATGGTGATACTTAAATATATATAGTATATTTGTAAGAAGTTATCTATTTCACTCTTATGTGTATTGTAGAAGGCCCAAAAGAAAAGTTATGCAGTTATGTATTATCTGGATGCTTTCGTGTGTTTTTCTGTAATCTACTCTTCACTTTGTGACTTTATTCAACCTTAAAAAAAACATTCCGACTGAAAAATGCATGGAGACGGACTGAAAGACGAACAGGAAGACAGACGCATGCTTATCAGAATAAAACTAACCCGTTCCTTACTCAACGCGACCCCTCACCATCACTATCTTCCATTTCCTTGTTTTCATCTCAACGCAAAGCTTATAAGCGTATATATATTGTACACTGTGAAATATGACTCATTAACTGACTATCCTTAAATCCAGTTGCGTGAAGCTATGCATGTATATAAACAACACCACTATGATCACCATAAAAAAGGAGAGGCAGGAGGAAGTCTGAAATTAAGAAGTATAACGATGAATTAAACATACTGCAAGAAGGACAACGATGTACTGTAGACCCTGTGTCTCTACGCTAGATAAACAAAACATGAACAGTAATATATTTGAAACACAATACAAACAGCTGCAGGCTCAAGGCTAGTATCTACTTTTCAATATGTTTTGTTCTGGAAAATATGCGAACACTTTGCAAACATAAAAAAGTCTAGACTTTTTTTTTCTTTTTTTCAAACTAACAACTAGAAGAAGCACGATTGAGAGATAAGGACTTATTTTCTGGATAATGCTGCAGCTTCTCAACAACTTTCAACCAACTTTTTTTTTAGCAACACTGAGAAAAGAGAATTAAGCACCACCACGAGTAGCTGAAGCAGTATAAGGAATATATAACTATGGACAGTGACGAGCGTGTGATGCTAATGCAACAGGGGAGGAGGGGGAGCCTGGATATGCTATAGCACGTTATGACACACTGGAGAGAAGGTTCTTCCCCTTCCACGCCTGGTCTGCTATCAAACACCTTATGATACAAGAAGTCAACTGACGAAGGGACGAGTTATTAGCCCTCATCCGGATAACGTTGAGATTGGCTACTTTTGCAATTCCAAAAAAAAGAAGAAGAAGAAGAAAAAAAAAGAAGAAGATAGAGAAACAATCGAAAGTGTATTTCTGAAATCAAATAGTTCAAAAACCAACATCGAGCTACTTAACCTACTATTTAGACCAATGATACCACAAAGCTGGTTGTACTTATCTAGCTACAGGCAATAGTGCATTTGATATATGTGTTTACACAAAATATGTAAAAAATTTAGGTGCCATGAAGGAATGCTAGATTACTGAATACATACATTACACGGAAACAATTCAATTCATATCTCTGCCTCTGCTTTCAAAGAAGTGACGACGATGTTAGTTTGGCAGTGTTTAACTTGGTACTGAACAGACGACGACACCAACATCATGAGCTGTGTGCCAAACATGTGGCAGTACTGTTGGAAAGAGATCTCGGCAGTTGCTAACATATTCTATTTAGTGCATTGTCTGTTAAGGCATGAGATTACCCTCCACGTGCTGTGTAGAGACAAATATAGCACTAGCATGCAGCAATATTGCCATCCTGGCAACAACAGCTACAAACAGGAACCATACGATTTAGGCGCATATGCACACCATCGGAGACGGGGGCCCAATCAAATGTTAAACAACGTGCTACTATCACTGAGGACCAAGCTCACGCTTTTTCTTTTTTTTTAGCTGAGGCGAAACCAGAATACAGAATCATTCCAGGTCTCATCACTTGACTTCACTTCAGCTAACTCCACAGGGATCAGAAATCTAGTAGCAATTATATAAAATTTCCAAAACCCCTGGATAGAACTTCTCCAAGTGGGCACGATGAAGTACAACAGTACTTGACCTCGGCTTTTTTTTTTTCAAATCTCAGATCAAATGTTGCCGGTGCCTTATTAGCCCAAACGGTTTGGAGAGCTGCTTCTCACAGTACCTGCGCTGCATATTGCAAAGGAAGCCCTACAGTTCAGATATTCCACTTATTAACAGTTTGATTAGGCTATATACCACACAGACACTCACAGACATACAAACACTAAGGAAGGGACACGACTGTGTACAACTGACAGACAGATATCAAAGAAGCTGCATTCCATCACCTCCCCACACCTTTAAACCCACAGAAAGTTGTTCTAGGACACACATTTCATTTATGTTACACACACACATTATAAATGTATTATTATTATTATTATTCATAATATAATGATAGTTATTATTATCATTACCTCCGCCAACGGAGTTGGACGGGAGTTGTGTTTGTTATTACTGTTTCACTGTTAATGTTGTTTGGCTTGGATGTTCTCATAGGGAAATTCTGTCTGTTTCTAAAGAAATGCAATTGATTGATGAACTGTTATAGGGAGCTGACTCCGTAAAAGAATGGATTCAAAAAGGTTAAAACATAGATGAGCACACGTAATGGTACATATTTAAATAAAAAAAATAAATGCTTGCATTAACACGGCACAAGAATATACTGTAGGTAACTGCAAGCGATAACGAAAGCCAAGAACCGCTGAATTACTTAATGAATAAATTGAAACAAAGCTATTCTATTACATGTGAACTCTACAACCAAATGTTAGATTTAAAAAAAAAAATCCTCTTTTCTAAAACTATAATATCTCTGTTAACAGTAGTGCACTTATTGGTTTAAGCAGTGCAACATATATGCAAGAAAATAATGCAGTCCACTTATCAAGATTTAAAAAAAAGTTTTTTTTTCCTTTGAAATTGAATAAAAGAAAATCATAGAAGTTCATTTAAGGAAAATGATTAAATATTAAGCACAGGCATTTTAAGAAAGTGTGCAAAGTAGCACTTTGTTTTTTTTTGTTTTTTTAATCTACAGCGTGTCTTTTTAAGACTGCTGCATGCTGTTAGTTATTCTTTTTAACTATACAACTACGAAGTGTTTGCTCACATAAATGAACAAATCCTTCAGATTGTAGTTGCAGGCAGTTGCGTGTGTGTGCGCGCGTGTGTGTGTGTATGTGTGTGTGTGTGTGTGCGCGTGTGTGTGTGTGTCCTATTTCCATTAAAAAGCAATACAAAAACAATTGAAATATCAGAAATGAGCCTTACGTAATGTGATGCATGGATGACAACTTGTGCACACTAGCTTCCAAATCTATTCTGTACATGCTGTGTCTTGGTTTTTAGAAAAATCAGGAATGTATACTATTGTCTAGAAAGTCCATCTGTAACTTGTGGTATATCGCGAAACTGTGAGATTTCAATGGAGCTACTTGTTTTGCTTTGGGACTGCATTTCCTTTCATAACGTTGCATGCCATTTGAGCTGTCGAGGAAGAGCCAACACATAAAGAGTAATGCATTTAGCTCTCACTTGCTGAAATAGCTTTGCAATAGTGATGAATAGGTTGTACAGGAATTCTAGGATCAGGATGGCATTTAGTTACGATTGATCTTTAACACTGTTCCAATCAACAACGAGCCCCCCTCCCCCCCCCCCCCCCCTCCCTATTATAATTAGATTATCAAATTTCAACCATGTAGGCTGATCAATAACAATAGTTAAAGTGACAATTTTGATCTACATCATCAGATCTGACATAACAGTCAGGTGCAAGTTGAGGAGCAGCAATCATGAAGGAGAGAGTTTAGTCACATATGCCAGCCTGCCATAACTGTGAATGTGAAAGGCTAAAGACACCATCAGCAAAAGAATCTTTCTTTTTTTCTCATGTTTTGAAATGGAAGAGGTCTACTAGCCTTAACAGTCTTTTAGGATATTAGTGGCAGTGTATGCAAATGAGTTAAACTCCGAACTTCAGAAAAAAAGAAACATATTTTTGCTCAAATACTGTCTCATCAACACACCCCAATTTAGTAAACGTAATCTTAACCATCAAAATGCATGGACAACAATTACAAAACATATGAGAAATATTTCTCCCCGTCACCACGGACAGGAAGTTACATTTCAGTAAAATGATTGAAATAGGTACCTTGACAACAGCTGCATTATAATCCCTTAATACCATAGGAATAAATAAAACCCAGTGTCAAATTACTCTCCTTTTTTATTTTACATAAGAAGGCAATCTTGTGACCATCAGTTTTTTTTTTAGAGGGAATATGTAGCCCAACCCCAGACGATTGTTTTGTTATTGTTGTTGTAAATTATACCACAGTAAGCTTGGACATCTATAGTTTCCAAACTGGTCAGTATGGGTTCACAACTACCATGATTTATGTTTCATGGCAATGTACACACACACACACACACACACACACACACACACACACACACACACACACACACACACACACACACACACACACGGACGAACAGACAGACACACACATGCAAATACACAAACGCTCAAACACATTTGCACAAGTATATTCATTCAGACGTGTCTACACCTAAGGTGTGTTTGTGTGTATGTGTTTCTTTCGTAGGCCTTTCGGTAGTGTTCAACACATAAATCAATATTTTAGGAAAGCATACATTTAGAGGCCTGTAGTTAGGATCCATCCAGTAGATCAATATCAAACTACTAAGCCTTAAGGCCACCATCTTTTTTTTCTTTTAGAATAACAGAAAAAAAAATAATAATTTTTTTTTGGGAAACTTAATGTGCCAGTGTCTATACTCATTACTCTTCATACCTCAAAATAAGAAAAGGAAAATCTAGTGCCATTTTATTTTGTCATTCTTTTTGAAAGAAGTTTATCTAATAGTACTTATCCATCGGAGACATGCATTCGCATGTGGTCATTGAAGTGCTCCATTTGGTCGAACTTGGCAGGGCAGACGGAGCACACGTAGGTGGTCCCTTCTTGGCAGCTCGCTTCTGCGGCTACACCCACTCCTGTTCCAACCCCAGCCCCTACTCCAGCACCGCCGCTCGCCGGCATGGCGAGGGCCACCACTCCGGCTCCAGGCTCAGGGACAACCATAGGCATGGGAATGGAGACCGGGCCCGGGGTACCTGCGCTCCCCGACAGCCCCATGATGGCGCTGCCTGTGCTGTGCAGGGCCATGTGCCTCTCCAGCAGGGTCTTGTGTGAGAACTTCTTCTTGCAGATGTAGCACTCATAGGACTTCTCTCCACGGTGCAGCCGCATGTGGACATTAAGAGAGCTCTTCTGGGTGAAACGCTTGTTGCAGATGCTGCACTGGTAGGCCCGCACCCCTGTGTGTGTCACCATGTGTTTGATTAAGTAATCCTTCAGGGAGAATGAGCGCCAGCAGATGCTGCACTGATGAGGCTTCTCACCTGGATGTACATGCAAGACAAAAGCATTAAGGGGAAAAAGAGAAGAGACACATTTTGAGGATTGGGTTCACAAACTGGTGGAACTTGTGCAGCAATATTTGACACATTAATCCACTCGTGTTACAGTACAGGTATTATTTATATAACTCTGTATTAACTCTGTTATGGGCCCACTATGTGCTGTATGCTTTGTGAGAAAAGATTTTCTATACTGTAGCTCAGATGCAGCTATTGCTAAATGTATGCTTGCATTTAGATGTTTTATGAAAAGTAAAAAATGCTGTAATGACTTTGCAGACACAGAAAGACCACAAAATAATATTAATTGCCATACGATTATTAAGCAAATCATTTATGCTTATATTTTGTGCGTTCAGATGTAAGCTCATTTTACATAATTGTGACATTCTTGGCTTTGAAATATTAACATTAATAATAACGTAAAACTAAAAGGTAGAGGAAGAGACTGTCAAAACTGTGAATAGGCAATTTATATCATGCAAGTTAATGAAGTCCTGTGTATCTACTGTCTGCTGCTGCACTGACTGAATTAATGTGCAGCTACCGGTTTTGATTTATAGAAGCCAATAATTTATACTTTTGCTTTATTATTTTTTTCTTCTTTTGCTTACAGCGTACGGATCATTTACACATGAGCTCCACAGACCTAGCACATATATAACAGGTGTATATTTCTGCTCTTTGTTATTTATGCTTTTATATTTGCAATACAATGACTCACACATTTGAGAAGCTGTCTTTTGTCTATTTTTTTTGTTTATTGCAGCCAGACACATTACTTCTGCTGCACGTGTATATTACGTATCGGTGTGTCCACTAGCTGTTTCGGGTGTGTATTGTTCAAATCCAGATTTTTAAGAATTATTCTTTTGTAATGACTGAGGTTTTTCTCATCTTGCATTGAAGGTGAAGATGAAAGATATTACATTTGCCAAAGTAGCTCTTGATTTTTTTTTTTACTGAAATAAAAACAATTTATGTTGTGTATATAACAGATGTATGGTAATCTCACAGGGACAGCGATACAATATTATGCTAAATCATACTGACATCCTGTTTGTGTTTGAATAATAATTTTTTGCCAGACTGAGTAAAGATGATCCATCATTGATCGCCACGAGACATTCAGATCTCATCTCACAGGACTGATCAATCAGTGACTCTCCTTCTCAATATGTCACCGCGTCGTTATTCACATGGAAATAGCCGTCATAGGTGGTTCTGGACAAGCAATGGATGCTAATAAATAATAACGGCTATTTGAGGAGGCAAACTTCTAATTATATTATATCTAATTTCTTCTATTTTTGATTTCTGCAGTTTATGATTAATAAGGCTGCCGATGCTAGAGGTAAGAAGAGCACGCTGTGATGATGTGCTGCATGAGCAATCTAAGCACTGTGAGTCCAATGTGAATGATAACAAAGACACTCGTCAACTGTGACCTAAAAGCATGTCTATCTATTTAGGCTTTATACTTTTGCAGTATAAACACACAGCTAATACACTAATTTAACACACTACATGTTTTATGTTGTGAGTATACACATTACATTAATGCTTAAGGCCTCTCTGGTGTTAAGAAGTCATCCACTAACCAAAAAATATTTATTTTAGTATTTCTGCTACTACAACTGCTACCTGCATTAACTGTGGATAATACAAGTATTTAACTCCATTTAACTAAGATAAAAACAAGTACAAATAAGACGTTTTGACGTACCAGTATGGACAAACATGTGTTTGACGTAGTTCTGTTTCGCAGTAAAGGTTTTACTGCAGAGAGTGCATTCATAGGGCTTCTTTTCCCCGGGACCAAGTCCTCCTACGACCTGTTGCTGCTGAGCTGGCGCTGGCTGTACCGACATGGGGTTCGGGAATGATGGCATTGCAGGGGGCGGCCCGGTCACAAACTGGGGTTGCTGCCCAGGAAGGTAAAGGAAAGGCTTGATGTCTCTAGACGGCTGTGTAGGAAAGAGTGTGGGCAGGAAGTTGTTTCCAGCAGTGCCCATCACTTGGGAATTGCTGGTCACGGTGAGCGGCATCCTCAGATTGCTGGTGTGTGATTCTGCATGGCGCATGTAGTGCGGGGTACTTTGCAGGGACTGGGACATGACTGAGTTTGGCAGGGGCTGCATCATGCTACTGTCACTAGTGCTGTGGGATGTGTCCCCATCCTCGTCTTGGACTTGCTCTGGGGACGAGTCATTGACCTCTATATGCACTGGACCTCCTTCACCTTGCTGACTGTCGCCGCCCCCCTCTCGGCTAAAGCCCATCAGGTACGGCTGCTGCTCCATAGCATCTGGCTCAGTACTGATGGAGGAGCTCACCCCTGAGTCAAAACTTTCAACCTTGGATTCACTCTCCACACCCTCAGTATGGTCAGTGTCATCTTGGCAGTCCCCCAAATGATCGTAGCAGCTATACTCGTCTTCGGCCTCCTGCTTTATGTGCATCCCTCCTGTTTGTATGCGTACCGGTCGGGGTTGCTTGCGGCAGTGGGTGGACTCTGCTGTGGAGATGAAGCGGTCGACCTGCTGAGATCTCTCCTGGATGCGGTTCATCCAGGGCGGATCTTGAGATTGCTGGTCCTTCTGAGTGCTTAGAGTCGGATCGTAATTTGTCGACATAGGGTTAATGTACAGGGATCGCTCGCGGGTGCCGTTCTGCAGAGTGAGGCCAGTGTAGGAGTACAGTGATGTGTATGCACGGTCCATGCTTTGTGATGTTGCTTGCATATAGCCTGACTCTGCGTCGCTGCTGGGCCCAGAGGTGCCAGACTCTGGCGTGCCACGGGGGGTTTCCTGACCAGAGTCTCCTGGTATAACAGGGAACCCCCCCGGCCCAGCCAGGCCCACATTCTGGGACACGATGCGGGTACACTCATCGATGACGGTCTTGATCTGTAGGATGCTGGCAGCAGTAAGGATTTGCAGGGCCTCTGACTGAGATACCCGCAGAATCCCACTGTACATAAAGTCAATCAGCTTTTGGATGGATTGCACTGAGACCACAGAAGGGATCTCAATGTCGCTGTAGCCCAAGAGCAGCTTGTCCTGAAAGAAAGGGCTTCCAGCGGCCAGCACGCAGCGGTGAGCTCGCAGCATACTTCCATGGATCCGAACAGTCACGTCACAGAAGTGCCCACGGTTGCGCTGCTCATTGAGGGTCTCAAGTACAGAATTGCTGAAGTTGTGGAGATTGATGTTATGAATGCGCTCGGTCATCCCCTTGCAACTGATGTCACCTGCAGGCAGGAAGTAACACACCTAACTTAAAAACTCTGACCCACTCAAGCACCACATTGATTCAGAGTAGACTGAACACACCTATACACATGGAATGAAGGATTTTATAAAGAAATACTTGATGAGGAGTACTATGAGGAGTTTTAAAAAAACGGTATAGATCTCTCTTGCATGCAAACACATTTTGGCTGAATGTTAGAACACACGACCAGGTCACAGGACTACAATCAATTAAATATGTGATCAGTAATATCAATACTTGATTCAGTCATAAGAGTTAAAACTACAATATGTAATATACAATACATTCTCATAATATCAGGATGAGGTAAATGTGTCTCTTGAATGGTGGTTTAAAAAGTCTACATTGACAAGGTGAATACAATTAAGATGGTTTCCTGTCTAAATGTTACAAGTTTCCTTCTCTACGTGCATTCCTGAAATCCCTCCAACCGCCATTAGGTGGCGCACTGGGCTTACCCGACAACAGGCCTCTTTTGTTAGCCATGTGTTCACTGTGATGGCGCTTCCTAACTATCCTAGGAATAGACTAGATGTGACCCGGCTGATAAGTGTGCAAGATAACTTAAGATGCTTTCCTTCTCAGTTACCGGTGAAAAGAAATGTTAATCTAAATCGAATTTGCAGAGGAAGTAAGTGTTAGAAAAATGCAGATTTTAGGTTTTCATAATTGCTGTAAAATGTATTTTGTTTGCACATAAACATGCCTGAGTATAATTTAATAATAGCAGTTGTTTGACGCGAATCTTTCCTTGAAACAAGGTAAAGGTCTTCATTTTGATCTTGGAAACTACAAAACCATGTCCATCCAATGTCAATAATTCATCTACACTGTGTCTGTTAATGAATACGATTTTATATATATATATATATATATATATATATATATATATATATATATATAAACGTGATGATGAAATGTCAGAATCAACATATAACTGAACTATCATACGGGAGGAAAACCTAGAACATGTGAAGAAATGCTTTATAATTTGGAGTGCAGTTATAAACTGTACAGAAATAATTTGAAGCCGTACTAACAATAAAACCATGTTAACAGATTTCTGTGTCCAAATGAAATATAATTGAGCATAAATGTGCAGCACTATAGTGTTAAAAGTATTAGTGCTCGTTTCCAGCACCGTTTCAGTTTCAAGTTTTTTCTAACTTGCACGTTTCAAAGAAAAAAGACCAAAAAATCCAACTGAAGAAGACGGGTACTCACAGTTAGATGACGTTTTGTTCCGAAGATGCTTGTGTAGCTGGTGATGAAGTGCGGGTCAAGCTTCAGTTTGCTGGTGGAGATGGCTGATCAGAGGCCGGGCGCTAGGCAAGGCTGTCAGTCCTCTCTGTCCAAATCATGTGTTGCTCTGCCACAGTGTTTGGAGGGGGGGGGGAGACAAAAGACAAAGACAAATCTTAATGCCACATACTGCCTCGTCGATATTGCCACTCCCTTAATGAACCGGGAGCCACAGTAACACAAATATCTTCTGCCGACACGCTGCAACAGATGTGTGAAGAGTTTTCAAAGCGAGACGGGTGGACGTCTCTGTGTGCACATGATCGGGAATTACAAATCAAGGTCTAATATAATATTGGTATTAGAGCCACTTCTTCTCTCTGTCGTTATCTGTGCCGCTGGGCAAAATAACCACACCCTTACAGAGAAATTCCATGTGAATTTACTCGGATGAAATATTTCAGAAAAGGACTCGCTGACACTCGTGTGTGCATGTGTGTGTGTGTGTGTACATATATGGATTTTCATATCCACAAATTAAACGAGACAATGTCCACTACAGACACAGAGCAGACATTAGAAGTTGTAATAATAGAAGAAAAAAATTGTTAAACACACGAGGCATTCATTGAGAAACACAAGACAGGCATTCAACAACATTAAGCATGTGATGAGCTGCTTTGGTGATGATTAAAAAGCCTCACACAATTGCCGTTTTATCATACACACACATTATTATGCAATGGATTGACCTCAAAAGTGGAAACAAACCCAACCATATTATGGTGTCATTTAAGGTCGAGCACGCTGGAGAAAAAAATGTCCTTACATTTCCTCTCTCTCTCCGTAGTCCCACACCACCTTCAAATATTTCAAAGCTTTAAAAGTATGTGGAAATTACTCGGCGTGTTGGGATGTGGATATTTATCATTCACTGAGTTTGGATAGTAATTACAAGTGTTATCCGACACATTATTTAATTTTTTTAAACAAAGTGAAAAATGTTTCCTAGCTGTCACGCTGGCTACAACATGAAGATCAAGTGCTCTCTGTGGAATGCCAATAACAGCAGCGCGTTGCTGATGAACAGAACGAGGCTTCTTCTTTGTGACCAGACCTGTGTGTTAATCTTGACACGTATTATTCTTTAACAAACCCAGAGTACTTCCCGAGGACACACCTCCCGCTTTGAGAAAACGGAGGTGAAATCTACAGATGAAAAGTACATGAAAATATGATATTTTCCCCGTCCCACACAGAGGTGACAAGTAAACAGATAGTGTACCTCCGAAATGGTCAAATAAAATGATTGTATCTACAGTTTAGGGACAAGCAGGATATCTGGGGGGAAAGAAGGCTTAAGGTGTAAGAAACCTGAAATAGCTGCATTCACAGCCTGCTTTGTGTCCACAGGCCCCACTTTGAGAACAACTGTGGGCAGCGAAACGTGTGCTTGGTTCCTTGAAATGTCTTTGTCAACTAACAAATGTGCTGATTAGACGTTGACAAGTAATAGCGTGTTTAGCAGGGAGGTGATCACTCGTGCCGACTACGAAAATACACACAGACACACGCACAATGGTTAGTCCTTCCGTTTCGGTCAGGGCAGAAAATATATTTTACAGTGATACTCCTAAATCTAAAATTAAATTGGAACCATTTCCTCTAGCCCTTTCATTATGGACCTCAATACAAGCCTGAACCCCAAGCATGAGCTTTGTTCCAACACCTAACTTAAAAACTAGATCCAACCCAAGCCATAAACCCCTTCTGTAGGTGTAACCCTTGCCCTACCTAACCACTGACACTGAAATAAATTGACTTAGTCGAAGTGAAAGCCAACAAAAATATCATGTTAAAGCCTTGCCTTTAAAGTGCTGCACACAAACATGAGCCAAAATGCTTGAATCCATAACAGTGGCAAATATTTGACCTTTTTTCTTTTTCAGCAACGGTTAGTTTCAGACGTTACTGTATTCTGATGCCACGGGCCCTTTTTTTTCACCATGACTACTGTTAGACAATGCAAACATGTATGTACCCTTCTTGGCTATCCTCGCCATCCAGACATGTAAATCCACCTGCCTGAGGGGTAAAGTGAGGTGAATGCTGGCAACAAAGGAGCAGGCCAAGGGAAGCAGGCTTCAGTTGCCCAGACTGCCACTCACAACAGTGATTCCATTTTAGCCGTGACACAGTGGGTGAGCAGCAGCCAGCGCCTACCTGCAGTGAATTCTAATCAGCCCAGGGGTCTGTCTCCCTCCCTCCCTCCTGTACCCTGCCTTGGACTAAAGGGGCTGATGATCCTTCAAAATTAATTAGATCCTTGTAGGAGGCAGCCATTTTCTTTCACTTCCTAACGCTCCTCCAAAAAACTAATTTTTGAATTAAACTAAAAATCGGGGCGTGTATTTTCCCTCCTCGTATTGATCTCTATCTCAGTGTGCCTCTACCTGTTTCCTGTTTGATCACGTTGAAACTCTCTCGCCGTCTTTTCTTCCATCTGTCTGTGTCTCCGTCTGTGTCTCACCCCCCGCCCCCCACCCCTCCCTCCCTCCCTACAAACCTTCCCCAACACCCTCCACCCCTCTCTGGCTGCCTCTCCATGCTCCCAGCTCTGTGTCTGCCTCTGTGGAGTTTGCTGTCAATAAATCCCCAGAGGTCAGTTTGTCTGCTGGAAATCAGACACAATGCTTCAGACCGCCAATGCAATGCATGCTCTGCTGCTGCCGCCACAACAAAGACTGAGGAGGGGTGGAGGGGGAAGAGGGAGGGGGGGAGGGAGGGGGAAGAGGGAGGGGGGCGGGGGGAAAGGGAAAAAAAACAAGACAGGGAGAGGAGGGTTGCAACTTCACCATCCAGACTCCAGGTTAATCAGCTGCCTGTATTAGGTGACAAGCTCATGGAATACGGTACATCGAATTGGACATTAGTTAATCAGGGGGGGGGGGGGGGGATAAAATGGTGAAGATGGGGGATGGGGTTCAGAACAGACATAAGCGGCATGCTTATGAAAGGAGCGGTATCAGCCATGTGAATAATATACATCCTGAATATGCAAATAGTGCTTACAACACACACTACAAGCATAGATTCAAGGCTCTTGATGCATTTAAATCTGGAGACAAAAGGGCCACGGGCCATTGTGAAAAGCTCATGTCCATACATGTGCATGCAGCACCTCCATGAATGTGCTGCAGCTTTGCACTTATCAAGAGTGTTTTGTGTTACATCTAATTAATAGTAATTTATGAGTTTGTTTGAAATCTCTGCTGCTTAACCATCGCTGTTCCAACATTGTAATTATTAATTTCACTGATCCATTTAGCCCAAGTGCATTAGCATATAAACTACCAGAAATCATGCTTTAATAGTATGGTTTGGATATGTGATCCGATGTAATTTAGTACACAATGTAAATTGTGTAGCGAGCACGGCGGAAGATTTTCAGCAGCATCCGCGTGATGAAGTGTTCTGACAAGTGATAATTCAAGGTGTGTTCAACATTCATTTCACTCCTCTGACAAAACAATTTACAGCTACATCTCACTGTAATCAGTCAACATCTCAAAACTTTTCTGAAAAAAATAAAATAACATGGAAATTAATCCCCAGCTAGTGCTATTGTGTCTTAGTTCCCCGTGATCAACATAATTCAAAATTATTATTTTAGGTAAGTGAATATTCATCTCCGCCCAACGATGTTGTGTTGGCTGATTGAAACTGGTAATTTAGAGCACCACATCTCTTATTACATTCGGGTGTTTGTCTATAACGCCGTGAAGCAATTAACAGGTAAGGTATGCACCTAAATCACACACCACACACACACACACACACACACACACACACCAGGAAATCCAGCAGAAAACACCTCACAGTCTCACAATGTAATTGATTTGCCTTTATGGCAGTCACTGAAAATCCTCAACAAGCACGTAGGCTGTTTGACAAGTTGAGCCAAGAATTTTTTTACACAACATTTTCTTTTCTCGCTTTGCCTTCCTTCTCCCTGAATTTGTATGGTGTAAAGTCGCCAATTGAATATTTTTATTTAAACGCGTCTGAATGTCTGTCGATAATTATAACATGTATGAATTACATTTGAACCAGGTGTCCTAACAATTTGGACGTGAAACGTCCTGTTCCTGTACTTTGAACTGGCTCCTCACCTACATCACAGACCAGTGATTCTTCCTGCAAAATACAGTTTCAATTTCAAGCTCAACCCCCGGGAGACAGTTTAAAAATATGCAAACACTGTAAAATAGCATTCCATTAATTCACCACTATTTTTTTCTTTCGGTTTGCGAAAGCTCTCTTACTCTGTCGAAGCATTGTGAAGTAATTACATAGTGCCAGTGTAATGTTATGGCCAATGGTCAATAGAGCCTGCATGAATAACCTTATTATGTTCAGACATTTCTGTGCATCATACACTAACGGGGACTGTTAAGTCTTTATAGTCCCCAATTTATTTAATCTAACTGTTCGTGTTTAGTTCACCCGCCACTAAAATATCTCAAATAGCACAGCAGATCAATGTGATAACACATTCAGTCCAACTGAATCTCAATGTGACAGGATGTGCGGCTTTCAAATAAATTCCTCAGGCAAACAAACAACAAACAAACAACACACAATGCCACTACACAAAGTAAAGGACAGTTTAAATATTTTTTGACAGGACAGCTTGTTCAACTTCGTCATTTTCTGTCAAAAACACACCCGCCACCGCCACCCGTTATCCATAGCAGATCCTTTGTCTATTTACAGATGGGAGGATAATCTACATCTAATATACTTTTTTCGGGAACACAAACATTCATGAATTATTGCTATCTGTAAATGTTCCAAACTGGATTTTTTAGGAAGTTTCCAAAAAAGAGCACAGAGGGCAAAAAACAAACAGCTACTGTTGGCTCACGGCCATTAAAATTATAATCACTTCGGTTTTTTTTGGAAAGGACGCTTTTAAGAAATCTCTCAGAACTGGAAAATGGTTGTGCTTTTGTTTATGAGCATTTGACCAAAAAGAACCATCTGACTACTCATATGATCGCTCCAAAACACCTCTAACCCCCGAAGCAGATAATGCTAAATTCAAGAGTTATCATTTAGGCACAAGTGTCCACAGCAACTGCCTCTCTACAGCTACTACACACGTCAAGCACATTTTGCCTCTCCAAAAAAAAAAAAAAGGACCTTACGGGGCAGTCGAGAGATCTTCATGAACTTAAAAAGATGCTCATACAGGACTACTCTGTCTATTAGTAGTGTATCATGAGAAAGGGCACTTAATTAAATCTGTTTGGCGAGAGATATCAACTCATATGCATGTGTTCATCTGTCTCTATTTACGGCTGGACGGTACATTAGTGAGTGAGATCCGTGTAGTGCAGAGGGGGCTGTAGCACGTTTATATCTCTAAGAGAATACAACGTTTCTCCTGACTTTATGTCCTTGGGAGATAAATCAGGACAAAGATGCTTTGTGCTGAATTATGAGAGAATAATTTGGGATCTCTGCTAACAAGCATGCAGTTCATACTGTGTAGAGTGCAGTGTATACAGCAAAGACCTCTGGATATGTTTAGGTTAAGGGTTGTCCCTAGAAGACCCTCTCACATATACAGAAACACACAACAAAGGAGAATCATGGAGGCTTTTGGAACAAACTGGTTATTCAGTGTTGTGCGTGTGTGTCTTTCCAATGTGTCAGAAAATAAATGAATTATGTCAAGGTGATTGTGACATTAACTGTGATGTAACGTTTTATGTAGGCGATGCTAATTGGAATCAAAATTATATATATATTTTTTTTACACACTTTTATAAGATGGCTTGTGATTGATCGGAATAAACCGCCAACTGCTTCGTTATTTCCACATTTGTGAATCAGAACTTCTGCACCGAGAGTATGACCAGCAGCCAGCGAGGTGGTCCAGCACTCCGCTAAACTTTCACAAATGTACAAGGGGGATTTAAGCAGTTCAACACAACCCCGGACTATTTGTTAGCCGGTCCGTGCTTCAAGGGTCAGCAAGCTAGCCTCTCTCCCAGAATCTGGCAAGCTCACTACTTGCCTTTTAAACAGGGTCACCGGCCACGAAGCAACATGACGTGCTGCAAAACTGTTAACGTGCTGCTTGTGAACGACGCACAGGCAAAGGAAAGGGGCGAGAATGGATTTTATGGTTTAATGATGCAACATACTTTGTCGGCCTGTAGCTACGGCAACAACAATACACATGCCATCAGGCTGAGATAAAAGTGAGTCATTATGCAGGTAAACTAATGACACCTGCAACATACTTACATCTTTAACTACATCTTTTGCTCATTATGTGGGCAAGATATAAAATCCAGATGACAAAATATTCTGTGCTTATTTTGAGCCTTATGGACTTTAGCACTTTATCGTGTATTTATAGTTTGGCAAGCTGTTGTGTTGTAAATACAGATTATATATGTCTCATCAGGTCATTTGACATTTCTAAAAGTGTAATGCTGACACACTGAAACACAGTCGACCGCACAAGTGCCCTATACACACTTTCACCAAGTGTTAGCACCTCTGGTCCGATCCAGTCTGCAGGCTGGCCGAGCAACACAAGTCACATATACTGACTTAAACATACAGCAGTGTGGTTTGAAATTCATAAAAGTTGGCACAAAAGGTAAGGTTTTCTGTTAATCCAATGGGGGGGTTGGGTGCAATCTAACCACATGAGGAAACTTTATCCATACAATTCTGTGTCGCAAGACAAACTTACTGAGCAAGACCAACTGCAGAATTTCACAAGAAACGAATGAAAGGCCAAAAAAATATCAAGATTTCACCCCTTACAAAGAAGACTAGATATGATCTAGACATTTGAGCTGATATAAAGTGCTACACACTGTACACCCCCAGGAACAAAGAGTTTCAAAAGTAGGGCATTTATAACAGGTAGAGTCATACGAACAACATCCAAATCATACTGTAAGTAAGACACACTGTTACTCAGCAACTGTATTTTTATAGTACTACTACCTCACCAACACCAGCCCTGAAAACCGATGGCAAGTGACACATTTAAGTCTTAATAATGCATGCAAACATATAACACTGCTCATGAGCTTCATATGAGCCACATTTATCACTACTAAATCAGTCAGGGTTCATTATGCATTAAAAAAGAAAACTGTAAATGATGTGTCAAGGTTTTGAGCAATATTTTCAACTACATTCTGCGGTTAAAAAAATATTTTAAGGCTGTGCTTTGTTATGTTAAATTGTGTTGTAAAAATTGTTTTGCAGGCAGGTTTTCATGCGTGCACACAACATCTTTTTATTCCTCACCAAGCCCAGGAATGACTGCAGAGGAAGATACATTGGATTGAGGTTATACTAGTTTTATAGCAAATACACATAACCACAAGTTATCTCTGATCAGATATAACCGTCTCTTTCTCTGGAAAGACACTGTGTTTGGTGATGGCTCCGGCGTTTGTCTTGTTTTCAGTCTCTACACTTCCTATTGTGATTAAACGTTTGTGTAGTTCAGGTTTTCTTCCCTGAACAGAAAGCACGGTTAAGACAGAGTCAACTCGCAGCACTACGTGGAGTGATACCATGACCACCCATCACCTCCGTTTATGATAATCATCTGGCCCTTTGGCCTCGCTAATGCACATGAATTGCTGGTCAGCGTGGGCTCTCTGAATCTAGCAGAATGATTCTCTTTGGTGGTAACAATCTACAGCCCATAAGCCCCAGAGTGTAAACTAAGATCATCGTTTCCGGAAATATGACTATATAAAAAAAAAAATAATGTCTGGTTGACTTCTAAGTAATTAATGGTATCATTGTTAGACTCAGAGGTGGAGGAGGATTTTCATTTTTCACAAATGACAATCAGTTAGTCGACCAATGGTGATTTTTTGGGGTAATTTCTTTAATCGATTAGTATGTTTTTTTTTTTTACTTTTTTCATATTGAACTACTTATTTGGGGACATTTAGAAACATATCTCTATTAAATGTAAAATTTAAAGTGGTGCTTTTGTGTGATTCTTTGCAGAGAATTCAGATCTCTCGATTCATTCAATTAGTCAATCAGTGGACAAAATCATCAGCGTTAGTCAACTCAGAATTGATTCAGGCAAGGACAGCTCTACTTTGTGCAACAGAGGATTTATGTGAAGCAAATTTAGCAGTACACCTTTAAGGACTACATCCTGTTGCTTCTGTGAGCCTGTTTGTTAGCCCAGTAAGCTGCCTAGGGTGGTGCCCATCCTTCTTCTCAATGCATGTTGAGATATGTTGAAAAGACCATGAATGGGACTGAAAATGAAATAATTTTGAGTGAATGATTGGACCTTGAGATATTAGCAAGAAGCGGAGCCTACTGGAGTCAAACATTACAACACAAAATATCTAACATGCATTCACGAACATTTAAGGACTATTGGAAATTGAGAAAGAGGAATAAGCTGAGTTTACATAGCAACTGCACAAGGTATTCAATCTCAAGTTTTACTCTAATTGCCATTACTAACCACTTCAACATTTTATGAAGCCTGACACATGGAGTGAATCTGAACTGAAAATGTAACCCAGGTGTTATGAACGAGAGCTGATGTTACCCGAAGGATCTGAATTATTTCTCAACTCAAACTTATTATGAAACAAGCCCAGCAACTTTGGTAAAACTGTAAATTTGTTTTTGCCACTTTGTTTGTTTGTTGTTGAACAGGTTACACACGCTCTTCCTGCTCAAACGTCGGCAATGAGAAATGAAGGCAACGTGGAAAAATTCAGTACTTCAAATGACCACTTGAGGCTGGATCGGAAAGCGAGTCAATCGCCAATAGACGCCATAATGTTGAAAAGCCTAACAGGTGGGTGCCGTCTCAGGCTGCTAGCTGTGGCCTCTGCTTCATCTCCACCTCAAAAACACCTCTTTGCCCATTTTTGGATTAGCTGGGAGTTAGGCTGTGTCATCGCTGCCAAGATGGTGACAGCTGGAGGCGCCTACTACCAGAAAGCTACGGGTGACGTCGCAAAGACTACATCCATATTTATATAGTCTATGTTGCTCCATCATGTGAACCAAGTGTCATAATCCAACCACAACAGTCTCCATAATAATCCATCTCAAATGAAAAATGATTTCCAGCTTTGTGAAGGACTTTTTTAAATATGTATTTATCAAGGTCATTTTCAGAGCAATTAACAACGTAGAGCCGATCCTCCTTTGATTTTATGATAAAAACAAATGTTTAAAAAGACAATTCTTTGTTAAAGAGTTTCTTCCAAATGACAAAATGTCTGACAGTAATTTCCCACAGCTGTATTAAAAAAAGGATTTTGTCAATAAAAAAAGAAAAAAGAAAATTTTAGATTCTGCATAAATACTTTCCACAATCTTCATATTGTGATAAAAAACCCAAACCCAAATACTATTGTGTAAATAATTACCCAGTGCACAGTGCATACCGATGTACCTTGAGTGAGACTACAATCTTAACCGTCTGGCTGCGGTGAGTACTGTTTACTGGCACAAGGCTTGAAAAAAGTCTTGCCGAAGCCAAGATAGAAGAAGAGAATACCCATCACTTATTCTCTGTAAAATAAGTAAAGAAAGTTGCTGAAGACTTTGTTACTTTCACACACACACATAAAAAAAACTTAAACCCTCTTGAGATACTTTTCCCTTTCAACTGAGCAGTGATCTCACCATGACTTGTAGAAAACCATATGGGTAGCAGGGTGAACTGAGGACACACATGCACCTTGGCAAACATACAACTTCGCTATTAGAATCCAGGATACATTTTTCACATCAGTCGAATGCCTGGGCCTGCGTGTGTGTGTGTGTGTGTGTGTGTGTGTGTGTGTGTGTGTGTGTGTGTGTGTGTGTGTGTGTGTGTGTGTGTGTGTGTGTGTGTGTTAAACGTGAAGGAGTATGAATTAAGTTTAAATACTTGCTTCTGTCATGCAAAAAAGGCTGTGTATGTATAAATATACATACAGGATATATATATAGATATATATATATATATCTATATAGATATAGATATAGATATATGATTCACATATAACAAGTTGTTAGCTCTAAAAACAACAGCAACAACAACAAAAAGCAGTACTTCTTGTAAAACGCCTTCTGGTTCAAGTTGTTGCATGATGAGTTTAGTCTTAGTTCCCTCAAACAGATGACGTTTAATGAAAAGCTTTAAACCAGTACTGAAAATATAAAGAATCAAGAGTCTGTTAGCAATTTTAGAAAAGGTAATGGAAAGACATGGTCACACCCACAACTGGATTGTGTTTGAACCGTATGTACTGTAATTTACAGGACAGAATTTTATAAGAATTATAGAATAAGAGTCTATAAATTCTTGTGCTGCACTAAATGTATGTGTTAACATTAAAGAAAGACACAACAGGGGCATGCTTCCTGGGGCAAGTGTGTGCTGAACTGTTCCATGTGGGATGTCACTTTATATTTATAGATATTTTGGAAATATGAAACAGTCAATCCTAAAACAATGTCAAAGGGAAGATAATGAGTGCGTTTCAAAAGACTTTATAAAGTTTTAGAACTGAACAAAAGCTTCCTGACAACGACATGGCACATTGGCAAATACATATTTAGTCTCAATGTGCGCTTTCATTACGCATCCCTTTGATACTTGCAGGGAGGGGAGATTCCAAAACAAAAGTCCTTTGAAAAACAGGGGAAAAAATGAAATAAAAACACATGATTTTAAACTTTTTGGTTTGTTGGTTTTTATGCATCCTGCATGCTCTGGAACTCATTGGGTTTTGAGTGAAATCCAGTTTCTTAAATGTAATTCTAAGTGCCAATTAAGTGAGAGTATTTTGAAAATCCTGGCTCAATGAATTGACAAATAATGTCAATCTACACCAATGTTACATATAGCTGTTTTAAACATTATAGACGCACAACTGACTGGTTGCCAAAATAAGAACCTGTAATATATTCCAAGATATTTCTATCCAAGCAAAATGATCATCAATAAACAAGATGCATTTTCCCTCCACTTAAACAAGGCATATTATTTTCCAGGAAGGAAGTAACCATAACTCATCATAACAGCATTTCTGCATTGCATAATGCAGCTGAAGGGGAAATTCTCTCCTTAATTACAATGGCAACTTGGACGGACTTTCCGTGGGTTTTGCAAATGTGTTAGTAGTATTTTGGAAATATATTATATATATATATATATATATATATGAGGATAAGCTTGTTTTGTGTAAAAAAAATATTAGTATAAATATAAAGGAGGGAAAAGGGTGATTTGTGGGTAAATGGATCCAAGCCAGTTAGCCAGGAGGCAGCTAGCCTGCCAATGCAAATTTCGAGTTTGCAAAAATCCTGTATGCTAACAAGGTGGAGTTAGCTAGTATTGACTAATTTGATTATATATTACTATGATCAAGAGACAGTAGGGAAATTAATACGCATAACATTTAATATAAAATAAGACTCTGAAGCTTAAGAGGGGTTTTTTTAGGGTTGCCAGGGTAACTGGGGACTCAAATGCAGCATTAAAGCTGCAGTTGCTGTAAAACATCAGTCTTTGCAATTAACAGGAGGTGAGAAACATGAGACATTCTTCTTACACAAAACCAAACCTTTAACCTTTAAACGCATTAAAGGCTTAAAGGCTATACTGTAGTTCATTACCAGACTTAACAATAATTTTAAGATGTGCACCTGAAAACAGTCTCAGTTGGCAATCACATCAAAGATTAGTTTTGCTCCATGGGGGAATATTCTTCTAATGAGAATGATACAGGAACAGAAAAGGAGGGGAAAACGGATAAACACCGTCTGAGACAAAAAGGCCAAGCAGTTAACAAGCACTGTGACATTCTGGATGCAATCCACAAAGTGGCTCGTTATATCGATGGATCTCTATTGCATTCCCAAAATGGCTGCCAAATATGTTCAACTGGGGTAGACAAAGTGCCAAGATGGACTCAAGTGCATATTTCTTTTTTTTCTTTTTTTTGTTTAATGTCTTTTGTTTTACTGTGGTAAAATACACTATTTAGAATTCTGGATTACAATATTCATTTTACTTTATCTGTAAAGGTCCGCCCCTGCTGCATGCTAGACTTTATATTATTTTATTATTATTCTTATTGCTGGTGCATGCTTAAATTTGCAGTTAAATTTATATTTTCTAAATTTCACGTATTTGTTCAAATAAGCCACAATATTCCTTGACAACACCCGCGGCGAAATAAACAGTGGATTCGGGTGAATTCCACTCATGTCCAATATTACAATGCTCTCTCCCCTCCAATCCTTTCCCACGACTGTCCAAAAAACCAGCAGCGCCAAAAAATCTTTTCAAGAGAGTTGCATTGAAAGAACATAATGGACATATATTTATAAATGCCATTATGCACAGAAGGTATGCAGCAGGCCACCAGGATAATCTGGTAAAAGCCCGCTGAAGGAATAACCAGAAATGTGGCATTGCGGAGGCCCCAGAGAGATGTCTCTTTTCTTGCCTATTTGGGCATCAGTGCCTCTGCTGCGCTTCCAAATTATTTGGGATGCTGACCTGCCAATCCGTGTGCGTGTACAGTCCAAGATGGACTCATTTTATTAGTACAGCATGGTTTCCTTACACATTTTCACTTGAGTAAACCCAGATGATCAGGTGGGAGAAATGCGAGAGTGACCAAATCAGCCCGAGATGATTTCAAAATTGAACGCTGTGGCCACATTGTGTGAGTTTGTTGGTCAATAATAAATGGCTGAATGTGAAGAGGGAGAGAGAGAGGGGAGAGAGAGAGAGAGAGAGAGAAAGGGGGAGAGAGAGAGAGAGCTGCAGAGGACGAGTGAAGGATGGTGAAGCCAAAAGAAAATTGGGATTGATTGCTGAGTGTGGATTAACTGACCCCCCCTCCCCCCCTTTGCATTCATCTGAGGAGGTCTACAGTTTATCTGCTGGGTCTCCTTCATATAATAATGAGTTTCCTTGGTCTGCAGACATGCTCTTAAATATTCATTAGTCATGGGTGGGTTTTAGCCGTGACACAGAAAGCTGGCAAATGGCGAGGGCTCAGACACTGTGAATATTAATGTACATGTGGAATATATACATATATATACTCATTAGTGACTTAACTCAGATGAAACTGCACCTGATACTCCAGACTACAAACACTCCCAACGCACATAATGGCTGTCTCTCTTTCAGCCGCTACTGTACACCTCTGAGCTGATAAAACAGGAGGGTTTTTTTGGACATCAAGCAGTGGTGAGAGCTGCACTTATACACAAGACAAGCACCCTCCAATTCATTCAAAACGATAAAATGTCCAGAGATTACAGGTATTAAGTTCATGTGGGGTTCCTTCTCAGAAGAAGGGTATTCCATCTAACATAGGCTTTGTGACAACATCATTTCTACTTCACTCACCAACATGCAGACCTTTCGATCAATATGCTCCAATTCATAGGCCAGATTTATAATCACGCTCAGCTGCAATATCTTACATCAGAGTGAAACGTTGTAGCTGCACGCTGCTCTGTGCTCTCCGAATGTATCCATTCAGAAAACAAACGACTCAGTGCAGCCATGAATTACGTAACCGAGCCTATAGGAAGGCAGCCCGTTTACCTTGTGGAGACGTATTCTGAATGAAGGCGGGGAGAGAAAGTGATCACAACAAAAGTGAGATGGGGTGAACGCACAGTTACGTGGTTTAAAAAAAAAAGAAGAAAAACCTACACACGCGCGCGCAGACACGTACAGGTGCACATGCACAGACCGGAGCTGGACACAGCGCTGCTCTCTCACGCAGCCTCCCCCTATATGTCAAACCCGAGACCGGCCTTCGTGTGCGTGCTGTCTCCCTGCACACGGCGGCGGTGGCCACACCAGAATCAACCTCTGACATGACTAATGCGTTGACGCAAAGCTCCATACCTGCGCACAACTTCTGGGGCTCCAGGCGAGCCCGGTGCCCGGGAATCGGACACGGAACGCGTTGTGTCGTAGACAGCATCAGTGCCGCTTATAATAGACACAGGAACACGCTGTATTACTCTCTTTATCTGACAAAGCCAAGCGCTTTGGGACAACATCTGTTGGCCACACGCGCACGCACGCACGCTCTGCTCGTTTCGCGGACGCACGCGCGCGGTCGCGCACAGATAGATGGAGCCCAGAAGAACAAGACTGACATGCTCCTCCGGCTCAACTCCCCCATGGTCCTTTCCGCGAATTTTGGTCAGTCATTGCCCCGTTTGTTTATTTATTTATTATCGCGCTAGCGCTGAACACACACGCACGTATTTCTGTAACTTTATAAAAAAAGGTGAAGTGCCTCTAACGCTCCCGTCTGTTAAGCAAACGCGAAGAAGGAATCACGAGTTGCCCATGAATATTTTGCAACAAAATGTCTCAAAAAGGCACGCAGGAAGCGTCTCTTGCAACTTTAATCACACCAGAGCGTGGCCCCAATATCTAGGCCACCCTCTGCCAAAAAGCATCCTCAAATCGCAAACATTTTCACAAACTGTAGGCTCCGGATAAAAGCGGATTGCGACAATTAAAGGCACCATTCATTTAATATAAAACATGGCCCCAAAAAAAAAAATCCAGACAAGAGTCCCACCGGATCTAGATGTGATTTATCTCAACTGGAACCTGCAGTATTGTTTTACCTTCAACCAACAATATTAGCCAGCCTCCCCCACCGCCTGCTGAGCACATCTTAATGTAAGCCCATCTCATAAATGCCACGCCGTATTGATATTAATTCATAAAAAAAATAGGCTAGACATCTGTCTGAGTACAAGCCGCTGCTACAACGATGCATTTCACACATCGAAACCACCTCTCCGGCAAGTTCAACAAACTGAGATGCGTTTTTAGGACGATGTCTGTAGCGAGAGTGCGTTTTCGGTGTGTCGCTGAAACAAGGAAACGCGTTTCTTTCCTCCCGATTCAACTGACCTAAAAGCCCAATGCGCACGTCGGCTGCCACAGTTGTTCCGGGCTCAGTGTGTAAAATGTGAACAAGCATCGCTGATTGAGAGAAACAGACCTGTGAGCACAGTTTGCCCCCCCTCCCCGAGTATTGTTCTCGAGTGTGTCCCCCCCCTTTTGCCCGGCTCACGGGGCAAATCCGAAAGTAAAGGGCTAAAGGTAAAGGGGCATGTTGAGAATAATGACAGATGGGGAAACTTGCGTCATGCCAGGGCAGCGCGTTTTTGTAGCCGAACAGAAACGGACAACAAAACCACTGGCAGCCAAAAAAAAAAAAACTGAGCTCCCCTAACACGAGGGACTCGTTTAATTTCATTTGGAGCAAGCTGGCGTCACGTTTATTCAATGTCCAAAGAATGAAGTTTCCGATTATGTAGAGCTCGATATTTGGTTGGTAAAGCCAGCAACAACTACATGGAAGTCAGCGGTATTTCATGCACATCAGCCTAAAGTCAACGAGCATGTTTCCCCCTCTTGTACCGGGGGGATTCCTCTCATTTCTCTCCGTGTAATAATCGCGTTATAGATATTGTAAAGACCCATCCCTTTTCCGACTTTTCTCAATTTCTTACCTGCACTTCGAAGCTCTTTCCAAAAAAAAGTGGCGACAGCGTTTCCACGGCTCCCCTCGTTTTTCCCCGACGAAGCGCGTATAGTTGTTGTTGTGTTTTTTTTAATATGTTCCTTTACTTTGTTTCATTTCTCACTTCCATCTTCTTTTCATCTCATCAATAAACACACGCTGCAGCCTACCTTCATAGAGCAGCTCGGTTCAAGTGTGCCCTCCCATTTTTTAACTATACATCGAGTACTTTGAGGGGTGGTGGAGGAGGAGGAGGAGGAGGAGGAGGAAGAGGAGGAGGGGGGCAGACAGGCAGGCACGCCTTTTCACTTAAAGCTGCTATTGGAAGAACGGCGCACTGTCTTGGGTTGGATCAGGAATCCGTCAACATTATTGTGCCCCAATCGCAGGGAGCAAAGTGGGACGGTGAAAGCGGCTCCATGATGGCTCTCTGGAAGTGGTGGGAGTTATAGTAATAGTAGTTGTAGTAGTAACGTTCCTCCTACTCGAGGTCTTTTGAGTTTGCTCGTGCCCGAGCAGGAAGCAGCTATTTGTTTATGTGTTGTCTAATAAGTGGAGGTCACGGCGCGTAATGAATCCTGTGAAGGATGAGGTTTAAAACCGGCTCGCAGTGGTGCTGCACCCATATTACCCACCAACCCCACCAGTATTTATTCACATCGCATTTACAGCCTGCGTCTATGATTGTTATTATCATTATAATTGTTTTATTGTGCAGCCTCTCAACGCTTTCTGTTCGTCGGCGTTCACACTTGTGAATGAACTCGCATCTCTCCCCAGTGTGGATCGGGAGGACAGCGGAACTGTCAGTTGTGTGTCCGTCATGCGTCTGAACTTTGCATTGGACGCCGCCTCCGCCAGTACAGCGAGCCAGCTGCGCCGCGGCCTCCCATTGGACGGCGGCGCAGTCAATCACTTCCGCCGCCAACAAGCTAGATTGTCTGCCGTGTCTTCTACTTTCTACGCATTTCTATTTTCTCATTTATTTATTTTTTAACGTCCCGAGCTGACCTCGAGTTTGCGAGCGGGGGAAAAAATTCGTGTCGGTTCAGCCGGCCAATCAGATTAGGTACAGCGATTGCTTTTTTCTCTTATTGTTGTTGATTTTTTTGTCCTTATCCAGCGCCTTGAGATATATTCTGGTTGGCATAGAATAAAGCAGTAGCCTAATGGGTCATGAGGGATCCCCCCCCCCCCAACCCCCCGCACCCACCGCCTTAATGCCCCCTCCCTGTCTAGACAGTGACAGGTGTGCGTGTGTGCGCACACGCTTGTCTGTAGTTCAGATCAGAATAATGAACCGAGCTTGGGGTAATGTATCATAGATACTTTAATATATTATTCATGTGTGTGATTCTGGTGTATACGGGCTGGAGGATGTTCGGTGTTAGCGGCTCTGCGTCCGTAAAGACACGCTTTTAGTGACAAAGAGGTCAACTAAGGTTACGTTGGACCAGCCCGTCTCGTAAACCCTGCTGCCTCCTGAGCCGCTGCGCGTAAACTCGGCGGAGAGCTCCCTTTTTTTCCCCGTCCCTCTCTCTCTCTCTCTCTTTTCAAAAAAGGAAAAACTGCACTCTTGAACTTTCGCAGCTCTCCGGCTTCACGGGGCAGACAGAGGTGTCGCTTCAGACAACCGCCATCTCTCAGAGCCGAGCAGGCTCCGCGGATAATGTTGTGTGAACGCCGTGGTGAGCACCCGGGGCACTCGGTTGACTGTGCGCGCCATCTGCAGGACTGCGATGTGGATTAACACCGCGGGTTCAACGGAGGACACCCTTCCGTCACTGCTTTGACCTACATTAACCAGGAACACCGTAGGAACAACACCGCCGGCCTTAATGCGCCGCTTTGCCACCCGACAAACAGGCACAATGCGAGAGAATGCTTTTAATAGTCATTTAACGTCAGATTAGGCCTTTTTTAAGGACCGTGCATTGTACGTCCGGATCCGCGTGGCGCGCGCCCTCCCGGAACACTGTTTTAGATATTCCGCTCGATTAACATGGCTGAGCCGGCAGCACGTGCGGGGAGGATTCAACGCAGAGAACATTTTGTTTTAGTGGTGCTGCTAAGGGATTTACACGTTTGACTGGACTTGGCCTTTTAGACAGCGTGTGGTTTACACAATGAGGAAATATATTGTTTTATTTTCATAGAACAAATACAAGAAAACCTTCTCTGAATTTACTGACAAAGGTATATATATATATTTTTTTTTTTGTATAATCTTGTTTTAATTTTTTTTAAAGATGTGCAGTAAAAAATAAAAAATAAAATACGAATTACACTACAACTAAAATCGTTTCTCCATCTTGTACCATATTAAAAACCAATGCCTTTGAAATATACAACACAAAAATAGATTTTATGTATGAAAGTTATTCATTAATCCAAACGTTTCTCATGTAGCATACAAGATCAATAAAAAAAACATTATATATATGTTATATATATATGTTATATATATATATATATATATATATATATATAAATATATAGCAGTGAAAGACTTACTCAAGTGCAAGTATGAATCAAACGTGGATTCTGGCTTGAAACACCTGTAAAGGATAATCAAATCCATAAACCTGGACAGCACTCATCCTTTAACCAAATACTGTTTTCTTTCTGTTTTTGAAATCACAAAATTCCCCATCAACATCAAAAGTCAAGAAAATAAAATTATATGATGCTTAAAATCTTTCTCCGTAGAAAATAATATATATATTTTAAATCCAATGGCAGCTTTGTGTCTTTGGTTTGATTAAAACTCCAGACCGACAAAGACTGAGGTAAATACACCTATTAAGATTAATGGTCTTTATTCAATACTGATGCATTTTTTCCCAATTATAAATACAAAGGTAAAAACAGATGGGAAACAAAGGTGCATAGCTGTTTTAATTTTTTTATTATTTTATTTGGATTTGATTAGACCTAACTCTACCTTTTGCAACCCAGATGAAAACAGCATTCTTGCCACAGCTAAAATCTTCTGTGTGGCAAAACAGGAACAGACTGTAATTTCACATTGGCAGGTCAGGTCATGCCTCACTCAGCTGCAAATGTAACCAACAGAGGGCAGCAATATGACTTATCTTTATGGGCATTTATTTATTTATTTATTTATCCATTCATTCATTCTGCCTCTAAGGTGTCCTCACCCTATTCAAATACTAACATTTTCCCTCATTTGTGAATAATCTCTGGTGGTTCGGGGGCATCTAGTTATTTCATAGTAATATGGAGTTAGATGTTATTGTCAGTGTTAACATTAAAAATCTATTAACACACGTGTACACACACACACACACACACACACACACACACACACACAAAGGTTTTACTCGGAAGGAAGTTTGCAGGCTACCATTTAGGGCTAAAAGTAGACAATTTATTAACCCCTACTTGGAAATAAATCATTACGGCTTGTGTATTAGCTAAAATATTATTGTATAAATCCACTCGCAGGTCTTGTCCTTGCGTATGTTGTTCTGTTTTTAATATATTCCAATAAGTGACTGGCCCACAGCCTATTCATTTTACTAGACAACTCATTACTGGTTGGATGGCAACCGACAACGTGCAAACTGGATTAGGGTGAGTGGAATTAGTTTTCATTCAATTTGCAGCGCAATTAAAATTGTATTTCCGTCCAGAACATATCTTTCTGAGCCCGCGTTGTTTTAAAAACCTAAAAACATGTAAATGAGTGCGAAGGAATAGGGTTTTTCTCAAGAATGCTCAATTTATTCCTTCTCGTTGTCACTCCAAAAGACAGTTTGGGTGCAGGCTTCGTTTCTGTTTACTGTAGATACATACAGCTAGCAATAACACAGAGGTGTTGTGGAATAATAAAACCAAATCCAAATCAAACTTGGTGTGCACACAGTCCACCAGTTTACCGAGGTGGCACTCTCTAGTCGGTCACATGTTAAGCTCTGAGATACACGTGTGGCAGCATGGTATGGTCACGCTGATCCTCCTCAGTGTCACACATGCTTTACCTAAACGGGCCTCCATGCCTGTTAAACCGGTCAGCCTGATCTTGCCACACTCCACCACCACCATCTTCCCACAATGTCACCAGAGAGGCACAACCCATCTGTGAATTCCAGTGTACCCTCCATGCATGAATCAACCGAGACACACCTTGATACTTGCTCACCCATCCATGGCTTGAACGATGACTCAGAGGCTCGAGGCTGAACATACATGTGTGCATGCACGTAACTATATGTTCATAGTTCCTTGTTACTGTTGCTATGTGATAAGTAATCTTCATTCCCATATGCACTTACATACATTGTGTGTGGGAGCGTATATAAAGTTTGCTTGCGTGTGGTCTGGTAGTGCCATCGCTCCACTTCCTCATACCTCACGTTTCACATATTTTCAGTGATAAACAAACGGCGGCAAACACGACATCGTTGTCTTGTCCCTTGTAACGTTTTATGCTTGTGAGAGATTAAAATGAATGGCCATTATAATTGAAATTGTTAACAGTTTTACAACATTTTGTAATGCACAGTAAGTTTGCAATGCGGAGAGCTAGCGCCGTCTCATCTTCAAAACCGGCTGCAGGCAGATAGTTGACAAGTACAGGCTTTGTGAGCTATTCGTCTCATTCTTTTTTTAGGGTATTTGGTCTTTGGTCTTAATTTGTCAATTATTGGGCCTAAAATAACTTTTATTTGTGGCTGTGCGGTATGTCAGTGACAACATTAGTATTACATGTTTCATTGAAACTCGCAAAAAATGATCACAGATGAGCCAGGCGTGACAGAAAATAGGCCTCTTCACGTACTGACAAATGTGTTTTTGTTCCTGTTTTTCGGGACTCCTCTGTGTTTCTGCCAAAAAAACGTAAAAACTGTACTTGCTTCCTCCAGGTCGTGTTAGATGCACAAGATGAGACGAATAAGTGTAGCTTTTGCACTTTACAGAATCGCACCAACTGTTCCGTGAGTCATGCACCATCTGAGGTTAAGGATTTCAGTGGAAGAAAGAAAGAATAAACAAAGAACAAGGAGAATCTGTAAAGTTGTTTGACAAGTTTAACTCATCGCTTGCTTGATTTTCCTTCAAATTCGAGTGCTGCTTGTACTTCAATTTTCTGTCACAGAAACAAGTAAAGTGAGGCGCACACACACACACACACACACACACACACACACACACACACACACACACACAGGGTGCTGTACTACACAATGCTGTATGACAACAAAATTAGCATATATTTGGATAGAAATTAAGCAATAAGTGAGGTAGCACAGAGCCTCAATAACCAAAATATCATAGTTATCCAAAACAGGCAATCCTTGCAGGGCGCTCATGAAACAAACAAATCAGATTCACGTATCTGCAGTTACACTAAAAGACAATGTTATCAACATATATCAAATTGTGTGTCATATTTGCATATATCTGAATCATATGGAGGGAACGCCGTAAATGAATTGCAAGTGCAATCTTGAGACTGAGCCTGCGGTGATCTCAAACAAAGGACGCTGAAGACCAGAGTTCCAACGAAACCTCCGCCCTGCCCTTTTCTTTTTTTTCCAAAGACAACCAAGGTAGCATAAATGGGTTATCACAATACTGTCCAAGAGGTATAAATGATTAATACGCTTCTCCACTTGTCTTTCAGCTCACAGGGGCCCCCCTCTGTGTCAGCCTTGTAGCTGAGATATAACGTGTCACAAATCCTCCCTCAACTCTTGCGGTTCATCATTTATCACACCCGTTTGCCACAAGCACCAAAATACTGCATAGGAATAGGGATTCGATTGGGGAACACTTTAACCCTTATGTTGAAAAGGATTTTTCACAACTGATTAGAATCAGGGGTTTTTCTTAAAATTGGAGGACACTTCCCCTTCAGTCCTTTTTACCTGAAACAATATGCCCTAATGTTTGGCTTTAAAGGAGGCTAATCAATTTTGTTTAAATCTAATAAATGAATGAATGTTCCTCTTGTGTCATGTTTAATGTTATTTATTCCTTGGCAGTAAGTGGAAAGCCATAAGCATCCCTGCCCATGCCCCCATAGAGCTTTCATGGATGAACTGATGATGATAAATGCCACAGTGCAGCGCTGCAGGGAAGCCCATCAGCTGGACATGGCTGTTCTACAGGGGAGTTAAGTCCAGGTGAATTTTGATTCTCCCTAGGAGGCCCTGACATTCATCCTTCAATGACTGTGTATCAGAAGTTTGGCCAAGACCTTGGATGACTGTACAGGTGACCGGTTGGCGGCCGGAACCGTGGCTGTTGGCAGCGGGCTCGAGAAGGAACCTCAGAGCAATTAAAACCTGGACTTTGACATCCTCCCATTTGTCCTGATGTCAACAGCTGGAGGATTTGAGTGGACTGCCTTTTTTCCCATTTCTGCACATAACAGCCCCTGCTACAAAACATGACTGCAAGTGTTTTATATGGGCATAAATAGAAGGTTAAACTCTCCATTAGCATCTTAATCAATGGCCTTATTCATTGAGTACAAGGCAGATGCCTCTAGGATGATGGAGTGTAAATATAATACATCTTTCACCACTGTTTTTAACTATTTACACACTAGCTAACCCCAGTGTCATGCTCTAGTGTTGATGGTATTCAACGGAAAATGAAGATTTTCCTTTAAGGCATTAAGTGCTTTGTTAGACCCACCCATCTCCACTTCAGTTATAACAGTTCACACCCTGATCCTTGTCAGTTATTTTAAGAGTTGAATACCTTGAAAAGGCACCAATAGCCTGCAGCTGAGTAACACTGGCATCTGCGACAAACAGATGACAAACAGACACGCGGTTAAAAAAAAAAAAACATGTCTTCTCTGCAGTGCATGTTCAGTTTCATTGTTCTTTCTTTCTCACTGAATATCTTTGTTATGAGTTCCAGACACTGCAGCCACAAGCCTACTTTTAATAGAGTGATGCAGGGAGGATGAATTTTTGTAGGCCAACCCAGAATGTACCATTGCTCTGGTCCCCGCCCAAAAAACAAAAAAAACACACACAATGGGATTTTTCCATTGGCTTTTGGATTGTTGCAGAAACACAATCACGATGTACAAATGCATGATAATTGTGTCATTTATGACGTTTGAAGCATGCATTCGTGAAAAGTAATAAAAGCGAACGTCGTGTTACTTTCACTCCCAGCTGCCAATTTGCAAATTGATTTTGCATGCTTCGCTCTTTGACAAAAGCCTTTTCTCTTAGCATGACATCTTGCTTAAATCTACAAGTAGAATAGTTTCAAGAGCACAAGTCAAGGCAGTGTACTAGTTGGCATGATCACGTTTAATGTCCCCGACAACCTCTGTTGTCTCATTTAGCCACCTGTTAGCAGCCGCCTTTTTAAAGAAAGGTAAAAGATTCAAAATGAATCATTTGACATACATCAGCATGTAAGTGGTGTACATACCCCCCCAAAATACCATATAGCTGAAAAGACGGCTTCAAGTGAAGGTAAACGATATTCAAATTTACCATGATGAAATGCCACTTCATGCTTACAGTAATGATGTCCATACATGCCGGGTTGTCTTGTCAATATGTGCTATAGTAAAATTCAGGCTGATTCCTTGCAGTACAGTCTTTTACCAGGAGATGGTGATCAACTCCATATAATAAAACATCAGACTTTCTTTTTAAATCTACCACAGCACAATGATAGGGAACCTCTTAAAGTCTTTCTTCTTTTATTTTTTCACTGTTGTTTTGAGTACCACAGTTGAACATTTTAATGAAGTTAAAAGTGTAATCAAGAATATGTTTAGAACTACAATCATCATATTAGTTAAAGGATAAGAATGAATCCCAGATTTAACTAGAGTCAATAGAGATCAGATCAGACAAAGAAAGGATATACTAACAACACTAATTCAATGTTTTCATTCAATCAAACTGGATAAAACTGAAGAGTAAATATCCTATCCAATTTAAAAATCTTATATTTTACATTTGAGCCTTTTTCCTTATATATTAAATATAGGATTTACAACTCATTAACCAAGTCTGGAGCGTAATGTTTTATCTTTGGCTGAGAAGATGAGAAAGGCACACTGCCACGTGGCGTGCAGCTGGCTAGGTGAATCTTGTTAGCCTACTGTTGGCAGCCTTGAAGGAGGAGGTGGCTGCCTTCCAGTCAACACTCAGGGAGTAAAAGCCCCCCACTTCCTGGCAAATGTCCTCAGGAAACATAATCTGAATTGCCATAATCTGAATAAATGTATGTTTAATAGTAATAATCCAATTTCTGACCAACTTTAAATTGTTATTCCAACCCTAATCCCACCTATGTGGGTGCAATTAAAGCTTTCCAGCACATATTTCCACACCAATTTAAATGCTAACATTCTTATACAAGGGTAAATAATCCAATTAAGATTTCTGTTGCCAGATGTACTGTATTTTCATGTACTATCATGCAAACATCATGGCTTAAGAATTAGAAAAAAAATATATATATACATATACATGCTCATATTAGGCTGTCAATGAATATTCTCAATTTGAAAAACAAACTAAATTTGAATATGAAAATGATTATTAGGATTGTGAAAGAAAACGGCACCAATACTGCGGCTGTCTGACTCACACTGAGTCACGTCACTTTCACTGTAAGTGAAATGTAACTGTAGGTCAACCTGAACATGGAATAGGCCAACAACAACCGTAATGAAGGCAGAAAACAGACGCTGTGCTGAAGGGACACCGTGTCCCTACAGCAAGCGCTACGCTACGTCATGTGAACAAAGCACGTACTTATCAGTAATGTGTTCAAGATGAGACTGGAGACATTACCACTTAAAAGATGGGCAAGTGGTACTTGCCATCTTCTGATGTTTTAGCGTTTTAAACAGAAAGCAGAGCCGTTTCTCTTCCATCCCAGGCTTAACAAACACAGATATCCGAAGAGTTTCAACATGTGTTTTTTTAAGAACCAATATTCAAATGTCATTTTTGGCCCATTTTGACAGCTCTAACTCCTTCACCAGCTCTGTTACTCTGATTTAAATGCCAGGAGGATGAATGTGAGCTTTATCATTACACAGTGGACAAGTGAATGGATTAACTAGACTTGGAATTCCCAGATGCTTATTAATTAGCAAGCTTTGGGTTGGTGGGAATAATCAGCAGGGTAGGAGTAGGAGAAGCAAACCAAGGAACCGATATATAAGAATTTTAAATTGGTGCCAAATAATTTTAGCGAAGGTGTAAAAGAAACAGGACAGGGAGCAGTGTTGAAGAATGTGAAAGCTGTTCTTAGTTAATCGCTGTCATGACTTATGCGTGGGCTAGCTGATAATACAGGCTGGATGAGCAAGAATGTTTTAGCTATATTTACCTAACTGTGACGGACCATGTCATTAAGTCCAGCCAGTTCTAATCACAGCCATTAATAAATTGTTCTGGTTATGAGTGTATTCTTGCCCAACCCATTAACTTCAAGAGAACTGGCACCAAAGTCTGGCACCAGTGCCAAATTTGAAGGACGTCTTGTACATTTATAGGTCCTTGGAAACCAGGCACATGTCACTGCGACTGTCATACATTATCATACAGATACACGTTCATGTACAACTGGCCTGGATGGGCCTCTTCGCCGGGGACCACCCAGAGTCCAGCGTCGCCTTTTCACCAGGCTCTCAGCATGCGCTGACAAGTGGAACTGAGGTGGCTAATCATACAGTGTGCAGTAGTGAGCAAACACACTGATGTCTGTTTACTGAGCTGTCTATCTGGTTGAAAATGGTACATTATTGTTTTTGTCTTATTTTCTGGTTGTATTTGATGGATTTGACACCTAGATGTAATCAGCAAGGAGGTTGAAACTTAAATCCTCCTTTGAATGATTTCCAGCATGTATTAGTCATGGTGCTGGCATTTGTATAACACCCACAACACTTTTACAGTGTTCTCTGTAGCAGCCTGCTTTGCTTTCACTGTCTGCTGACGTATCAAGGACTAGAGGAGGAGTCTGATTCTCTCTCCACCTGGTGCTATCACAGGGCAGTCTGACTTCAGACGAGCAGTTGTGATGGTCAGATACTCTTCATTTTGTCCGAGGACACTGTGGGTCATTTCCATTGTCGAACATGTTGCCAGCAGAGTTAAAGCAGAGGAAATGCAGATGAAGGAGGTGAGGCTGCCACTCATGCCCACCTGGCAGCAGAAGCAGTGCTAGACTAGCCACAATGACGAACACGAATCCTTAATTAAAGTCTCACCAATTCAAACAAGATGACGATGAATGGCTTCTCACGATCCCAGCTCAACGACTGACCGGGTGATGATTGGGCACACACACGTCACTCAGCTGTCTTTTTCCTCTAGTAGTACCAAAATGCCTTTCAATTTCATTTCTTTATTTTTGTTGTTTGTCTTCTCTATTATTTGAGTGGGCGGGGCTCTGTTGGGAACCGGTGATGTGGTGCATCTCTATGCACCAATCAGGCTCTAGCCTATTTAAATCAAAATGTGATGACAGTTGAGGGTGTTGTCTGCTGCCAAGCCACAAGTAATATCTGCTCACCTAACCCACACATTCCTGATGAATGATTGATGATGAAGATTTCTTTTTGAAAAGTTACCAAAATAAACACATGACCAACTATAACCTATTTGCAAATGTACTAATGCATGTTTGTCAGAAATACTTAAGGTTTGAAACCATGTTTTCAGGGGCTTTAACCAAAGCTCCAGAGTCGGGGTGTGATTCATCTTCCATACATCATTTTGCCTTTTTCAAAATGTTGAAAGCAGCAGACAAAAAAATGAGGGTGCACCATGTTTTTTAAAAACGTGCGAGTAAGATAGTATAATCAGATAAAGATCCACAGCTCTATGGTTCCCATGAGTCATGGTTATATACCCATGCTCTTGAGTCACCTCTTGTTGAGGTAAAGCAGGTGTACAGCAAACCCAAAAGCCAGCTTCCACATATGTACAGCATGCGAAAGCAATCTGGTGAGCTATCAGACGAATCAGTGTACATCTGCCTCGAGACACACAAAATCCCAGAATGCACACTGCAGCCTGTTTCCTGAGGAGCTCACACATCTCACTCATCACCTGCACTAAGAATAGTTTACTTCAGGGAAGCTGCAGTGACATCGACGCTGCACAACAAGCAGGCAGACCCGGCTAGTGAAATCTTCCTCACAGCGACTCCCCTAAAACAACACACCCAAAAAGTGACACTTCTTTACACCTGTGGGTGGCTCTTGGCCTCGACAACTCAGAAACAGTCTCTCAGTTTTTATGCCAGCTGAATATATTTTTGGACCAAGGAGAGGGAGATTCTGCTCAGTAGACGCCAACAAGACCAATTATAGTTTGATTATATGAATAATACTAAAGGCAAACGTTTTTATAGAAGGTCCAAGTATTCTTGATTAAAACGTTTGATATTTTGAGTCGACACCTCTTTCAGTATGTATTATTTCATGACTGAGAAGCTATTATGCCATAAATAACAACAATAATAACAATAATAATAACAACAACAGAAAAAGATGATTTCAATAAGGCAAAAGAAAGGCTAGAGATAAATCTGGCCACTTTTCAGTCAGCAGCCTGATGATCTGGTTGTTCTGCTTAGGTTCAGCCTGTTTAGATGACCAGCCTCTGTCCTTGGCCTACTTTTTCTTCAGAGGCATACCATAGAGCCAAAACACTATAGTGTTTAAGCAAAGCAGCACAGGAGGATGGAGGCAGCATATTTATGGGTGAGTGCTCTTCAAATCGTAGCAAGAATTATCATAATGGAGGTTTGTAAACGTACATTAATGGAAACGCTCTCAGTGTTGCAGCTCGTCCACGGGGGGAGAGGTTTTTCCTCTGTTACTTCTGGCATAGATATATTTGTATCAGCATGTGTATGTGTGCGTGGCCGTGTGTGGGTGTTGTAGGAGCGATGGAAGGTTTGTGTTTTCCCAGATATTTTCATCATCAATACTATGCTGTTTCCCTGCAACTAATTTTTCTGACAGTCACAGCTCATAGCGTGCACCTGAATGATCACAACTTTGAGAAAGTGAGAAGAATACTCAAGCTTTGGCAAAGGAAATGTGAGCGCAGAGCTCGTTGTGCACTTGAGAGCAGAATTATATAATCCTGTATACAGGTCAGCCATGTTAGAATCTTCTTCTAAGAGAAAACATGCCATGAACAGTACAGGGGCCATAAATAAAACCAACCATTCCCTTTCATATGCCTAAAAAGTCACATTTACCACTCACATGCTCTAAAATGTACATAAACAGCTGTCATAGAAACCCGATTACCTCACGCACACATGCTGGCACACTTACATGAAATACTAAAGCATTCACATAATTATGATTTGCTTCCAGTTTCTCACTAAAAATATTTACTATTTCTTTCTTTTTCTCACAGGATTTTGTTTTAGTCTTACACATTGATTTGCTTGTGTATGTGAGAGATATTTCCGTTCTAGTGGATAAGAGTTTAGTAGTGGAAGAGGAGGCTGGCAACACTGTCAAAATAAGTCAGCTATGAAGGCTGAGGGCACATCAACTGCTGCTGTACAACTGAACGAGATGGTAATCTCACACCATCAGATGTGATAAGTGGATATACTTCATTATCTGTGACATGGCCAGGTGATTTTGTAAACCCATTTGTGATGGCAATTAGTCGAGACGAGCGAGGACAGGAGCCTGCTACACAATAATAAGAGGGAAGCACTGATTACAGTAGAGTTAATTGATTTTATAAGCATTCTGAAGTGTTTGTCAATTGATTGATTGACAGCTGTTTTAAAGCATAGATTCACAAAAGGTGCAGGGTATAAAGATGCGGCCAACATTCAAAACCATGAACTAACATTATCAGCAGAATGTGAAGAGGTTATAGTGTTGACATTATGTATTGTGTTGCAGAGATATCTACATAAATAAGAATGCTAACCAGCTAGCCCAGCCTGTCCTGTCTTGTAATACCAATTGTGACTCTAGAGGCGATAGTGAGTCATAGCGTCCAGTTTGCCCTCAGTCCAACATGTGAGGACAAAGAAGTAGAGCTGTCAATGAGGTTGAAGGCACATGGTCCGTGTACATTTATTGGATTCAATTCAAAGAGTCTGCATGGCAGGTACAGCGGGTTGGCTGGCAACTGCAAGATTGCCGGTTCGATCCCCGGCTCCTCCTGAGTGCCTGGTGTCCCTGAGCAAGATACCTCACCCTAATTGCTCCCGCTGAGCTGGCTGTCGCCCTGCGTGGTTGACTCCACCGTCGGTGTGTGGATGTGTGAATGAATGGGTGAATGTCAGTCATTGCTGTAAACCGCTTTGGACAAAAGCGCTATATAAATGAGGCCATCTACCATCTACCATTTAAACACACTCTAAAAGGCGTATTTAGTTTTCCGTTGTATAGTACATTGAGGCACCCTCACTTGAAGGAACATTAAACTAACAAGTCCAAGGCTCATGATTGCCACTAAAATATAATTCACTGTAGAAGTTCTAGAGAAACTCACTCAAGACACAAGTGCAGTTCTTAAACAGTTTCTATAGTTCTTTTCATGTATGAAACATTGACATGTCAAATGGTGTCATTGGTGTTATTTTATCTCCATTCATAATTGAGTGACAGACACTCTTTTATAAGATCAATTCTCTCAGGAAAAAACGCACTAGTCCTTTAGTTTTTAAATGGAGTATGAATAGTTTTCAGAAGGTTTTAAGGGCTAGTTGGATGTATTTAAAGTTACATGACAATAGAGAAGTATTGCATGAATCTGCTCTAATCTCTGCTGGATCGCACACTAAATTACTGTTACATTAAGCTGCTGTCTAGCTTCTACCAAGATGAGTTTGTTAAGCGGTTGAAAGTTAAAACATGATGCCAGAGAAATAGAAGAAAAAAACAAAACAAATTTGAGCGCAGATTAACAGGTATGTAATTGAGTGGAAGCGGAGTAATTAAGGTAGCCCTCCCTTTAATTACAGAGCTCGACACTGAAAGCATCAATGTGAGTGTATTTTTAACCGATGCCATCTGTAGGATGTGTTTGTTGTATTGTGCTGTACATTTCGATCAAAGCCTGTACACTTCAGGGTGCCAGTTAGCTCAGTCGGTAGAGTGGGCGTCCCACGTACTGAGGCCATAGTCCTCGCTGCAGCAGCTCCGGGTTCGAATCCGCCCCGGCCATCTCTGCATGTCCTCCCCATCTCTCTCCCTGTTTCATGCTCAAGCTGTCCAATCAATAAAAAAAAAGGCCAAAAAGACAAGTTAAAAAAAGCCTGTTCTCTTCACCCGGGGAATAAATGACGGTTCATCATTTAGAATTGCTTTATTGCTGCACCATTGCTCCGGCATTGTGGCGAGCTGGAACGTGGGGATGAGGTGGGGTGAGGGGTGTGCAATTATAGAACTGATGATGCAAAGACACTAAAGCACACATTCACCCCCCCTTACACAACCCTGAATTGGTATGGTCCGCCGTCTTAAAGGCAGAGTGCACAACTGAGAAGACGGCATACATTTTTACACCATGTAATTCAAGCCAAAGACAATAGATAACACAGTGATGAAGCATACTAGATATCACATAATAATTCTATGTCAATAATTATGTTCAAATGATTACTATGTCATTTCTGGAGATTATCCGTCTAAATAAGGCTGTCCTTCATGGTTTTCTGCCCTAGATTACTAATGATGTAAAATTAGTGGACACACACCTAAACACATAGGCATACATGATGTGTTCAGGTGTGTAAATCCAATGCAGACTTCCTCACTCAGTCCCCGGCACTACAACGGTGACCACATGACAACAAGCCTCCCTATTGCCATGGCAACAACTGCACCATTGCTAAGGCAACAGCTGCAGAGAGCTACAACTAGCAGAAAAACCTTTGTGCATTTTCAATCTGATATCTTCCGGTTAATACTTTTTGATTCGGTCTTACTCGCACTCTCACTGTGCTTCATGATTTCTTTTTCTGTGATGCATGTAATTCACACTCTCCTCCTCAACACATCTTCTTTCGGTCTAATTCTTTCTGTCTTCACACACACGCGCACACACACACGCATGCATGCACGCACACGCGCACACACACGCGCACACACACACACTCACCCACTCTCCCTCTCCTTTTCTCTCTCCTTCACTGTCCCCTCCCTCAGTTCTTCCTCTCCATCCTCTGCTGTTTCGCTCTCTTATTCTCTGTTTCTCTTTTCCCTTGCTTTCCACAGTGTGAACCTCCCTCCCCCCCTTTTTTTAATCCCCGCCACCTCTGCTTTCCATCTCCATCTTCCCCTTCCTCCATCTCTTTTCATATTCACCCCATCTTTTCTCTTTCTTTTCAGCCGCTTCTTTTCTCGCCTTGGAAAAAAAAACCAGCGGACATACTCTCACCTTCCCTTTTCTCCTCTCTCTCGCTCTCCCTTTCTCATACTAAATTCTGAGACCACCCTCTCTTCTTTCCACTCTTTCTTTGCTCACTCTCTCTATTTCCCTGTGGCCCTCCCCCTCCCTTTTCATGTTTCCCCCTCCCTCCATCCTCTCTTTCCCTCACTGGTTCAGTTAGTCAAAGAACAGATTCACGGAAGGAGAGAAAAGGGGGGAAAGGCAGGACGAGAGTGAGAGCGCAGGAGCGGGGCAGGCTGGGGAGAGGGGTGTGGGGTCTCAGCCCTCTGTCGTGGGGGGTTGGGGGGGTTGAGATACACCCCAATATTTAGTGCTAAGTACCATGGACTGCCTCTGCATTGTGACTACAAAGGTAAGCCTATCTGTTGTTCCTCACTTTAGCTAGTGTGTGTAAGAAAGAGTGAAAGGAGCCACAACTGTATGTGAACATGTAAGAGGGAGCTCATCTTTCATCTCTCAATTATAAAAAGTGTTCTTCTTCTGTAAGATGTATAAATGTTTCTGTCTTTGTGATATTTTTGGGGAGCTTTGTATTTGTCAGGAAAAACGTCAGGGCAAGCCGGGCTACCTGAATGTCGTGTAGTCGGAATACTCTTTGATTTTCTCCTCTCTGGATAACTCTCTCCCACTCTCTCTGCATCTCCGACTCCGTGTCATGCTTGGCGAGTGTACAAACAGGGGCTGGCTGACCTGCTTGGATGTAGTAAAAAAAAGCGGGAGAGAACCGGCACTCGGGTTGCTTGTGCGGGGCTTTGTGTCATGCCGGAGCTGCAGAAAATGTCAGGGAGAGATCATGGGAGGGCATCCTGCATGCTAATATGCTCATTTTTTTCAGCCGCTTCGTCTTAACCTCGACCGTATAGGTTGGAGCTAGCCACTGTGCATCTACACACATCTACCTCTCACACACAAGACATGAGCGATGCATTCTATCACACACATGTGCTCAGCGGCAGCACGCCGCTCCATGGAGGCAGTCCTGGTCATGTAAAGAAAAATGACTTCAATGTTGTATTTCTAGTGTTCAGATGGCTGCAATCTGCTTTAGACCTTCAAAAACGCTGCTGGACGTACCGATTCAGAAAACCAGGTGAACAATAAACTGTAGCAGCTGCACCTGAATGCAGCTCCTGACAGGAAGTGATGACAAAAAGTGGGAAAGGGAAATAAACACACACTCTTACAGCTGTGTGAGGGGGGTGGGATCAATGGACATTTTAACTTGGACCAAGTGTGTGAGTGCAGCTGGCCCTTTCAGATGTATTACGTAAATATGTGCTTAACGGTGGCACATTACATTCATTTGCTTATCAACCTCTCAGTTTCCTTGGCAACAGAGATTATTGGTCAGTTAAACATAGGTAGGCGCAGTCACATGAGCAGCGAGACAGAATTCCACACTGGAGGTTTACATTAAAGAACGTTAAATACGTATCTCTTGATTTGATAGAAGGAAAGCTAAAACTCAATCTCACATCTTCATCTATTGAGCTAACTTACGAGCTGACAAGCTACCGTTGTTGTAACGAGCCTATTTTAGTTACCTAACAGGATGCAGCGTGACAAATGTTTTGTGAGAAGAAGAAGAAAAAAACGTGAAAATGTCAAGGTATCTCTCTGTGAGCCGGGAACATCAGTCCCTTGTGCATCTTATTCACCTTGAGTATGACTCATTGAGTTAGCTGGGGGGGAAAACACCAAGTAAAAGTTGGTAACGGTGGATATTTCACCAAACCAGTTCCAGAATCCTGCATCGCTATCGAAGTGAGAAAGGACTTACTGTAAAGCTGGCAAAGAAAGCCTGACTAGTGCCAAGCGATTGTGAGACAGCTGGTCAGTTTATAAAAGAGAAAGTTAGCACACAGTGACTGATTGGTCATGTGCGTCTTCGATCGACCAATGTCACTTTTGGCTGCGTTGCCGTTTCACAAGAGAATTGGAGATCTGCCTCGCCTTACCGGTGTGCAAATTCAACCCGATCATGGGTCGGACTTGCCAAAAAAACTCGGCGTATTCCTTTAAATGAAACTTTACTGGAGGCTGGCTGCATTGCAGGTGAGGAGCGTGGCTTGCCATCATGTAGTAGACGATGGGTGAGTGGCTCCCTGGGTGAGCTGTTTCATGACACCCACATACTAGAACAGATTATGTGAACAACGTTGCCTCCCTGAGCATGCCTGTGCAACAAAGTTTTGCTGTGTGGGTGAAGCCGGAGTAAGCCAGTGAGTGACAAATATCTGATAAGAGTGAACGGAGCACCCCGAGTTAAAGCACCACTAGGCTCCATGCAGCTTTAAGCTTGAGCAATGCCATGCAACGACATACAAGCTTCTCCAGAGACTTGAATCCTTTCCCCAGTGAGCCACTGTATTGTGATTCACCTCAACATTGAGTTTCCAATGAGGCAGTAATAAATTGACCTATTTTGATAGCAATAGAGGCCGGATTTGTGCAGTTCTGTGAGGAAAAATAAAGACAACTTAATGAAGGTCAGGCCGTCCTGTGGAGAAAGTTCATTTGAATAAGATTGTTTTGTACTTGAGGCGATTAAGGTAGAATTAGAAAGTAATTACTTTCCATTTATTATATGGTAAATGCTAAATGGACCTGCATTTATGTAGCACTTTTCTAGCTTAGTAGCTACTCAAAGCCCTTCACACTGCTATACTGGTACTGTCCTTAAACACGTGTCTACCCTGACAATTTCCAACTTGTAGTAAGATTGCCTTGAACATCTTGTATTTTCATCATTGATAAAAGTGACACAAACTCAAACTTTAATTTCATAGCAGGTAATACAGATGCCTAGTTTGCCTCCTTCGAGTTTTGAATTGGACTTGTACATTTCAACCCCATCCTTTACAAAAATCGATTTTTAGAATCGCTCAATTGGTTTGAGTCAAAATTCTCTGATTCCAGCTTCTTAAATATATACACGAACAGTTTCTGGTGTATTTACTCCTCTGTGACAGTAAACTAGATATATATTCAGTTATGGATCAAACAAGACATTTGAGGGATGTCATCTTGGGCGTTGGGGAACACTGATTTGTCGTTTTTTGTCATTTTATAGACCAAACAATGAACAGATTAATCTACAATGAATATAAGAGTAAGTGGCAGGCCTAAAAGAAACTATCAGATAGCAAGATGGCAATACATCATGCAAAAGTTTCATTACATAACATTAAGAGCTGTAATATTAGGGCACATGAGCTTGAGGAGACGTCACAGGATTTATATTTGGTTGTGAGTCTGACGATACCTTTGACTCCCTCCCTGTATGGCACTGAGTCAGAAAAGGACGGTTTGATGTTTGAGAGGCGAAAACAAACATGGCGTAGAGCTAAAAGAGATTTAAGCTCTAAAAGCAACTTCCCTCAAAGCTGTCATGATGTCTGATAGAATATGATGGCAATAAAGAAAATATATCTCCTGCATGGAAAGGAGGACACACAGTATGTTTCTGCTCACTCTTACTGCCTTCCTCCTGCTTTGCTTGTCTTACACTCCTTTGATTATCACTCCTCTCTCCGTTGTCATCCCTGTTCCACTTCTCTGCTCTCACATTTCCAATTCCACATTTTTTGTCCTCTCTGCCTCCTTCACTTCTGTAATCCCTCACTCAGTCCTCTCTTCCAGCTTCCTCTTCCCTCTATCTCATTTTACCTCCTTCCCCCCCTTCTGCTTACTCTCCTCTTTCCTGCTCTCTACTCTCTAGCTTACCTCCTGCCCTCCTCTTCAGCATTTCAAGGCTTCCCTAGTTAGTGCTCCTTCAAATAAATTATACATTTGACAAGATGTAGTCAAAGTCAGCAGCTTCTTGTGCATATTATTGGCATCATGTATGGCCTACATGGACATCTCCTTCCCTGAATGGGTTTGAGCACTCACATTTGTAGTTATTTTGTGCTGCCAGCTGTTCTTATGGTTCAATATATATGAATATTTATATCTCGTGGATGTGTGCGTGCATACGAGGATGAGAAGCTTATGGCTGCTGCATTTTGCTCTAGTCCTAACAGTCTCCAAAATGGAGTTAAGCTAAACCCTCCACTCAGCATCCATTCAGCTCGTCCACGATTCTGCCCGTCTTGACAAGTGTCCATTCGCCGTACCGTGTGATGTGCGTTCTGCATGAGTGTGCGACATGCAGTACAGTATGCTGTGGGTTGGGATTAGTGATCCAGTGGAGAACGCATATGATCTCTGCTCAAGGGCACAGGCGTCCACGAGGCCCTTTGTATGCAGCCACAGAGACAGTGATCCTGCCAAGTTGCTCCCAGGGCACAGTGAGCGGAGCAGGGCTTGCCCCAGTGCAAGTCTGATGCCACGACTGCACAGCGCAGAGCTTCTCTAGTGTCCGGACCAAAAAACACGGCAGAAATCAGGGGATAGTGAGATGTATTTATACAGAGATAGATGAAGGAAATATCGCAAATCTCTGTGGTCAGCCACAGTTTTTTTTTGTCTTCAAAGTACACACATTGCACCGCTCACCCACACATTTGAGAAAGCCACACACCTACATGATCAGACAGAACTCGCACAAGCTGCAGCCCATCCTGCTCCAGCACAAGTGGCTTCTGCACTGTGAATTGCAGCCTTGCCCGAGCTAAGAGCTTGGTGCAACTGCACATCTTCGAAAAACTTGTCAGGTTTAATTAAACAGGAGGTAGAGGCTTGCTGTACGATGCTAGCTCTTACTGCAGCTGCTGATTTCAAGCAGCTTCACCTCGGAATGGTGTTGTTGCAGAAACAGAGGATCATTTAAAACTTTTATATAAGTGGTCTTGACTGGGAACATCAAATCATTAGTTCTAAATGCTCATTAATCACCTTGTTTCAGCTTCTTTAGCTTGTAGAGAGGACTTCATATTTGAGCTCATCAGTCGCTTTCTAAATATGTTGCCAATGCAATGCTAACCTCACAGCTCTCAGTTACCTTATAATGCCCACCAGCCCCACCAAGGCCTCAGCCAGAGAAGAGGCTGTTAAGAGCTTCTTTTTGTCAAATGCACACAACACAATCTGTGCTGTTTCTTTGCTTCCCCCGGCTCAGTCTCATCCAGTGAGAGGATGAGCAATGCTTAATCATTTCTTTTGAATCTCACCTTGAATGCTTAGATACTATTAATGGGTGTTTCAGTATGCCACAGTGTGGCGAGGCCACAGGCTCAGTCTGTACCTTTATTGCTTTTTAGTGTTTTCATGAAATCTTTTATCTTACCATCTATGAAATGAAACGGCAAATGTTTCTTGTCGTGTGGGCGCTTAAACACCCAACATCTTTGGTGCCTCCTGATCGATGATCATTTTGTTGATTTAACATTAAGGGAATGTAACGTGATGCATCTACCTTGTTAACATCAAAGGGCCTTCAGCCTTTCGAATAAAAATACAAGGGAAAAAAATCCACAAATCTCTCGTTTTCATATATATATATATATATATAAATAACAGCCCACTCGCTGTCCACTCGCAGTCCACTCGGAGACCCAGCTTACAGGCTCTGCTACTTAATTTCAGTGTTTTGGCTGTCAGCATCGCTGTCTGTCCTGAAATTGACCATATGACAGGTGACAGATTAGATCCATCATGGCCTGTTTGGGCTGGGGACTTTGTCGTCTCACATTGACTGAGAAGGCTAATGGCGAAACATGAGGAGGACCAGGAGGAGGAGTGTGGCTGACGACTCTGCCACTCTGCTCTAACAAATTGTTGTGGTAATTCTTTAAATATGACTCTGAAATAACAAAATCGATAGCGATGATAATGAATTTTTAACGATGGGGGGAGCCAAGGTCAAGGGGGGTCAATTTCACGGAGGACTCTATAATAAAACTGCATGACCACACTAGGCATGTTTGTTAAAAGAGTCAACTTACTAGCGCATGTTATGTAATTCCAGTGTGTTTGTCAATCTGTCCTGCTGGGGTGGGACCGTGATGTGCGGGAATGCAGATAAGAGGAAGGTAGAAGGAAAATTATGGAAACAAGAATGACAAGGATGATAGTGATGATATCATCGATATGAATAGCTCTCGCATTAGCCTTGCAAATGGGATCAGTTTTGTTTTTTTTCTTTTACAGTGCTGTGATCATAGTTTTCAATACAGCACACAATGACACCTGGTGGCACGTTGTTAAACTACAGCGCAGGAGTCCATGACAATCTGGTTCAGAGATACCGTCAAATGTGAGCTCGCTTGTGTTAACGCAAGCAGCTGGATCCTCAGACACTACATTATGCAACATCAGCCCGAGCCTTAAGAGAACATGCCTGGTCTGCATTCGCTGAGGTCAAGGCCTTGCAATTTTACCTCATAATTAATAGGAAATTGCTAGAACCTGTATCAGTTATTCATGAGCAGTCCCGTCGTCAAAGACCGCCGCAATGTTCTCATGTGAAATTAAGGTCATGGACTCAGAGGTGCCCAGAGTACCAGTCATATTTGAATTATATGCTTTCTTACTCTAATGATACACCTTGCCACCTACATGCGGCTTCAGCCTTGGAAAAAAAAAAAGGAAAAAAAAAAGTGAACATTTGAATGAAAACCACAACCTGAGCCAACGACACCGTGAGAGTTTAAACACACAAAGCGCTCACACTCCACACAGAAATGTACAAAGCGCACATTATTTCCTGTGATTTGTTTGTCTATTGCTTTTTTGTATCTTCATGTTCCTCTTATAGGTGATGTCAGTTGCCTAGCAACCAAGCAATCAGGGCCCGATTGTTGCCATGACAACATGGCAGGGGTATCATCATGGAGAGAATAGAGATGAAAGGAGGAAGGGAGAGAGAGAGAGAGAGAGAGAGAGAGAGAGAGAGGAAAAGAGATAGGGAGAGAGAGAGAGAGAGAGAGAGAGAGAGAGAGAGGAAAAGAGATAGGGAGAGAGAGAGAGAGACGGAGAGAGAGAGAGAGAGAGAGAGAGAGAGACAGAGAGAGAGAGAGACGGAGAGAGAGAGAGAGAGAGAGAGAGAGACAGAGAGAGAGAGAGAGCCCTGCCATTGAAGGGTGCTGATAATGTGAAGCCCACAGTGTGCAGGTAGGAGGATGACCTCTGTGTAGGCGGCAGCAGAGAATGCTCATGAATGCGGCGAATAGAAAATTAATGTTTGGTCTTATGCGGCTGGATCCGCGGGTTGCGCTGTGTTTGACACCGTTCTAACAGCACAGGCTTCATCCCAGATGGAAATGTCACGATGTGCTCCAGTTGTCTTTAGTCACAGACAGTGAAGCTGATGCAGAAGCCACAGCTCAGTGTGTCGCCGAGGTCCAGAGGGCTTTGGGGCCTTACGTCCGCAGGTGTCATAACCCATCCATCACCCGACAGCGGTCCACTGTAAAACAGCCCAATGGGGTCATGGTGCATTTACTCTGTTTATTCCCTCACTCAGCGCTGCCTCACCATTAAAACAGCCATGTAGCAGAAAGAACCGAGTTCTGAGAGGGCAAGAGCAGGAACTACACACATATACACCCATTATGATGCCAATTTAGATACTGTGTGAGTCAGAGTGGACGCAGATATATATATATATATATATATATATAGTGTCAAAATACTGACAACATTGATTAAATTAGAGGCGTGGACAAATGACATGTTATTAATGTAAAGATCGTGTCTTGAAGCTGACTAGCCCACTAGCCGAATAGTGAAAAAGTACTACCATAACAACACGTGTACTTTAAGAGAAGCTTTGCTTTGTCAACCATTAGAATGTGAAATGTTACTTAAATACAGATATTAGTATACAAATGTTAGTATCCTACATCTGATGTATATTTATACGTCATGAAATAGGGGGCCTGTCAACATTCACCCATTCACACACAAATCCATCCAATGACAGCAGAGGCTGCCATGCGAGGTGACACCTGCCCATCAGGATCTAATCTAAACACGTTCACCAACATTCACATGCCGATGGGTTCTGTAGCAATTTGGGGTTCAGTATCTTGCCCAAGGACACTTTGACATGTGGAATGGAGGAGCCGTCCATGTGGACTGCAGCTCTGTCTCTGAGCCTCAGCCGCCCCTGAAGCTATGAAATTACCAGTTTTGCCCAACCAAAGCATTCAATTTAGAATACAAAACCAAAGAAGAAGCAACACCTTGCAACATGTAATTGCTTGAATAGACGACAAGTGATACATTCATCATCAAAATTGCTGTTGGCTTATCAACCAATTAATGTTTGATGCATACAGAAGTTTTTGGAATCTCCACATCGTCATTACGGAGCATCCTTCATAACAATGGCTGATAATTTGTATTCAGACTTCAAGTGTGAGCAGTAGAATTTGCAAATCAAGCCAGGCATAATAGCAATGACAGGAATTTGCACCCTAGAAATGAACAAATAGGCTATAGTTAAAACACTAGCCGCAAAGAGATAAATCAAGCTCAGAAATTACGGAAATGTAGAAGTGCCAAAGACTGCAGTTCTTCAAATGGCCACTTGAGGCTGGCTACACAACTGAGTCAATCCCCATAGACCTCCATGTTCGAAATGAAAATGTTTACAGGTGTGCAGTCAATTTGCACGCCAAGCAACTGCTGGACAACGTGCGAGCGTTATATCAGGAACTGAACTGTCAATGAAACGTGACTCGCCGAGCTTCTTAGCCTTAGCTAGCTTGGTAGCTTCGAACTATGTGGGCATGTTTCAGCAATCAGGCTTCATTTGAACTACCTTGGCTCCATCCTTGCTCCACCTTCTTTGCTTATTTTTGGATTAGCCATCCAGAAACTGGATTACAGTGTCAGCACTACCAAGATGGCAACGGCCAGAGCCGCCCACTTTGAGCTTCACCCCGACTCTTCAGAATCCCAGGGGTGACGTTACTGAGACCACGTCCACTTTTTGTACAGTCTATGGGATTAATATGTAATTATATAACGGTTGCATAACATATCTGTGTCAAAATTGTCCCCATTTTAAAATCATCATCATGACAATCAGCCTCTGCTTTTACGTTTGGTGACGTGGCGTGTCAACGAGGGAGCTAAAGGGAGCGTGAATGGAAGCCTTCTGTCGTGTTTGTTTCATAAAAAGAGAGAAAAAACAGAATATAAAAAGGTTTACTCTCCATTTCTACGTCTCCTTCTCTCCCCTCCCTCACTCACTAGCAGTGACAAACATATTTTATGAGTCACGGCTGGAGCAGGCTGCCAGTCCTCTCTATTCAGACCCTTGCCTTTAACATCAAGATATATCCAAAACCAACAACTCTGGCTTTCAGGAAAACTCTCCCTCCTCGTCTGCTACGACATCCCCCCTTCCCCTTCCCTCTCTTCCCCTCCCTCTTTTTTATTTCCCCTTCCCCTTCCCTGCCTCCCATCTCTCTCTCTCTTTCTCCCCATCCCTCTCCTCCTCTACTGCGGGTGTCTGGGAGGCTGTTTTTCCTCTGTCTCTCGCTCATGAAGGGCCGCACTAAGCTCCCTTCCCTCTGCCCGTGTGTGGTAGGTAAATTCACCTCTCCGTTCGTGTCGTTCTTCGCCTTCCATCTCTCTGTTGCTGCCTCTGTTTTGCATGTTAGCTTGAAAGTCTGCTAGTCGTTCTGGCAGGCGTTTGGGGAGGTCTGCTTCTACATCTGTGCATATTGCTTCGAACATGTTCGCAATCTCCTCCTCTGTCATAGATTAATCCCAAGAGTGTGTTTGAGGATCTTTTATTTTTCCGCGTTCCTGGTACGTGTGCTCCGGGTAGGTCTATTCATACACTTTGGGTATTACGTATGAACGTGGCCTGATGCATGTGGGTGTGTATGTGTGAGCATGTTTAGACACGCAGTAGGAGTAAAACTCTCGCAGACTTGTTGATTAAAGCCTTATAGATATTCATGTATGCACCAGCATTCTCTCTCGGACAGATTTTGTCCATGTATATTTGAATGCAAAATTATATTTTTCTGCACCTCTATGCTTGTGAGGACACAAGGACACAAGCACAGTGATCTAAGATGAAGACAATCCTCCAATTGACAGAATTGACGTCACTTAGAAAGAGGTCATTTTTCAATATCAGGGTTGGGAACAGAGATTAGGGTTGGAGGTGAGAAAATGGCTTTTTCGTCAGACGTCATACACATTTATATAAATATATAGTCCAGAGCTCCTTAATTAGCAGAGTAGGAATGGCGAGCTTGTACTGGGCTGATTTTGGCTCAGAGATTAATGCATTTTCACAACAAGAAACCACTGTGTCTGTGACTGTGTGTGTGTGTGTGTGTGTGTGTGTGTGTGTGTGTGTGTGTGTGTGTGTGTGTGTGTGTGTGACTGTGTGTGTGTGTGTGTCTGTGACTGTGTGTGTGTGCGTGTGTGTGCGTGCGTGTGCGTGTGTGCGTGTGGACTAACAGAGCTTTGAACCAGTTATCTATGTTAGTGCTGTTATTGCAAATGTGACACAAATAGAAGCTTTAGGTTTCAGCAGCATGAATCGCAGTTCATTGTTCAACAGATTTCTATTGTTAGTGGCTCTGATGAAGGAGAATCATTTTTTTTCTTATTGACTTGGTGATTGGAGTATACAATGCGATCAATAAATTACAGGACATTGACACAAATGTGTTGTTTTTCCCTCTGTGCACCAGCATGTTGGATTTTAAAATGAAACAACGGCAGGTTTTTCATGCGACTGAAATACCCCCCAGAATAAATCAGTGTTGTAGGAAATATTTGGATGTCAAAAACAGTGCCCTGTGGAGTTTTCCTGTAAACAACAAGTTATATTCATGTTGAGTGCAACTCTTGAAAAATGTGTTGTGTGTACCAATGCAATTACTTCCACATATAACATTTGCAAAGCCAATCTTTAAAGTTTGTTCAAACCTTCCATTGTTTACATCCTGCATGTGTTGCCACATTAATGTCACTTGTAGATCAGTGGAATAGTGTGACACCATTGGTTCAATGGAGGTCCGCTCTATCACCTATAGTGCAACTGGAGGTCTAAAACTGCACTGGGAACCTTCAAGGAGCAGGATGCACTTTGACTAAAGCAACTGTGAACAACCTGCTGGATAAGGAAAGACTCGTATTGTGGATGAATGAGAAACCTTAACAGCTGTGAAACAGAAGACTCTCAAGGATGTGTCAGTGACAGCCATCAAGACAAGAGTTCCCCTGTAACATCAACTGTGAAGAGAGGCCGGGTTACAGTTACAGCAGTAAGGGCACCAGGAAAACCCGTAGAGTTCTGGATCAAAGCGTTACGGACAGATAAGACTAGACATGTGCCAGAGAAAAAGAAAGATCAAGGGGTGGACAACATCGAAACAGCTCATAATCCAAGGCATGCCACCTCATTTGTCAAACATATTGGAGGTGACACCATGGTCCGAGTGCCAGTGGAGTCATATCACTCAAGTCCATTGATGATTTCTCTTCTGTCGGCGGCAGTGGGACAAATTCATTTGATCACCTATATTTGGAAGACAGTAACTAAATTTCTTACACAGCTCATCTGATGTGTTTGTAAATGACCTGATTTCATAGCTGAGAGTTGCCAGTTTAAACTCATACTGACTTCAAGACAACATGATCCTCCAATATTCTTGCTAGACAAGTCAGAATGGTGTCACAACACTAGATAAACAATGTATGCACCCATTGTCTTCTGTAGGTCCTCTCTCTCATCACTGTAAGTGATGTTTCAACATATTGCTATTCTTTTGCCATGAAAAGCTTCAGAGTCAGTTTGATAGGCCATGTGCTATCAAGTCTACCAATAGGATGGTGTCTGCGGTGTAGTCATAACGATGGCACAGTATATATAGAGTTGTAGGGTCAATGGTGTGTTGAATTATTGGATGCGAATTTCAAAAGCAGACAATTAGTTACCCGTGTAAAAAGAAGCAATGTCTGTTATTGTTTGTTTCTCATCCTCTTTTCTGTGGTAAGAGCCGACATTCTACCAAACCTTCCTTACTAGTTAGCACACTGGGTAATTATACTAAGTTGTTAATTACTATGCGCTCTGAAGTAACTGCGAGGTGGGTCAACTCAGTACATGCAGTTCTCTTCTTCCTTTTGTCAGCGGGGTTCCCTACAATTTCAAAACCTTTAAGGTCACACACAGTAGTACTCTACACTTTGCAAAGTCCAGCCCTCCAATGCAGCCAATCATAGGGTAGCATCGGCCAGTTCTGATCAGCTGTGATTTTCTTCACTTTTAGGCTGGTTTTGTAGATTTTGAGTTAGTCATGGTTAAAATTATGCCTTGGGCATTGCCTAATAGTGATGCTCGATACCCGGAGAGGTTGGAAACAGATGCAGTACAATCCTAAAACGAGTACATTAGTGCTTCTATTCTAAGCCAGCTAATGAAGGTATACCGAATGTATTAACATCCTGTCTTTGCTTTTTAGATGATTGTAACAATGGATACAGACCGGCTCTGTTCCTTCATGTTATTGCCATCTGTCCTGATCCCTATAGTGATGTGGCGATTCACTTTCACATCACCATGAACACTTTTCAACCCGTTTTCACCGCTGAATGAGTTTGGCATCCTGGATACATCCTTCAAATGCATGTTGTAGATGCTTCTGTCCATTTATCTCTGAAACTACTTTTTTGTTTTTCCAAAAAGAGAGTGCGGTGTGGGCTTCTTGTTAGCTGTGACAGCTTGTGATGGCATAGCAGCAGGAGGTGGGGCTTAGCCAAGAGTCAATTTTGCTAGCAACAGTCAATGTGTGTAAACTAATGGTAACATTACTCCCTTTCAGATGGAAGTGGTGAACAAATGCAGCATAGTCACTGGCAGTCAGCTCTACCTGTTTGCCCCTGGTGCCTTGGTTTTTTTTTTATATTATTATTATTATTATCTTGGCTGGAAGCAGTAGCTGACCAAACTGGCACCCTGCTGCGCTCGCTAAACGCTGAGCCAAATCAGTGGTGGTCTGAATCTCTTTGTTGCATTTCATCAGAGCTGGCTCCAAAGAAATATACTTTACTCTGTTAAAAGGGTGTTTCTAAAATTTGAGAAGCCACATACGGCAATCTGCAGATCCGTAGGAGCTTCAGTGGAAGTCTATCGTAATTAAAATGGGTCATACAACTCTTCTCCAGCACAGTGCGAAATATTTTTGGCCGTCTTGCCTTTGTTAATGACGAAAACCAGATAAATGCATAGTATTTCTTTAAAGTTGTTCTTTACATAACACTAGAGCACGGGAGCAGTCATATTTAAGATTACTTGAGAAACAACATGAACAAAAAGGCACTCCTTTTTGTATTGTATTACATTGATCTATTGGGTTAAGTGTTCAAAATCAAAATGGCACTTTTTGCTACCTGGTTCAGAAAGAATTGGAAGCACCTCATGATTGTATATTAAAACCTAAAGTTGGGGGCGAGCACCCATAGGCAAATATTATGTAATGATCGGCAATTTACTGCCCACTAAGTGACCTGAGTCCTGGCTGTGTTCACGCTACAAAACTTACACAATCCCACAATGCTAATTTCCAAGTCTAATTATAGGCCGAGCTGTAGGGATGCTCCAAGCCAAAAAATGTTACTAATAGTCTGACCACCATCTACCGCTATCAAAATAGCACAGTGGGTGATAGAAATTGCTACAGAAAATATGACTAAATACGGTAGTGCTATGGCTTAACCTTTTCCAAGTTGTTTAAAAGAGTAAACGTACAAATAGCTTTTCAAAAATATAGCTGAACCCGATACAAATGAGATAAGAGTTACTCTGAAGACCAGTCTTGTGTTATTCAGTCACTATACATTATATTATTGCATATAAAGCCAACCATTGTGGTAGCATGTTCCAATGTTAGGAAGGATGGAGAGGCCTATGGGGGTGTTGTTAGCTGAGGGAACGCTTTTAAGTTTGTGGGTGGTTCTGGTTTTCAATAGACAGATTTGAGCTGACAGTCCGTAGTGCTCGCTCTTCCACATTTTCATACATGTATACGTCTCAGATGGAGGACAGCTGGCAGAGGAACGTCTCAGTGCTGTGGACAGCACACTGCTGTTGTCTTTAGTGTGGGAGGAGGCCCATCAGAACCAGACTGTGATGGAGGAAGTGAGGTGATGGCTGTATAAAATTAGTAGTTGATCTGAGACAGACTTCACTTGTCACAGGAAGAAGATCATCTGTTTGGCTTTCATGATTATAGTGTAGATGTTCTCATCCCAGTCGAGGGTGGTGCAGATAATTATCCCCGAGAGCTCAATCTAACTATTTAATAACTTACTCGAAGCATCTCTACAGCTCCCAAAAAGAAAAACAAATCCGTTCCCAGGCTTATCAATTTTTGGGGGGCTTTTGAAGTATGTTGATGTGTAACATGCACGCCATACATCATGCATAAAACATTGCTCCAAGTCATCACTGTTGATGACGACTCCATTCTGACATGTTACTTGTACACAGCTGGGAGACAGAAGCAGACAGAAGCAGGAATATCAGATGTGAAACATCTCAGTGTGCCTCTTCAGCAACCTGAGTGCAGAAATCTGCCACAGGGTGTCCAGATTGTGGGCGTAACCTTGTTTTGTTTATTTCACTTGTAAGAATGAATCCCTGTGCGATTTACGGGGAATGTGGAAGTGTTTTAACCATGAAGTCGAACTTTCCCTGACATTGTAAAGAGTGATTTCATTTATCAAGAAATAAAACAGTCCTCTCTGTTTTACTTCTTGCTAATCTTTTGGCCGTCTTGTATGAACTGTTTTCTAGTAAGAACAGGTGAAATCAGATATTCTAGCCAAGAGAAATCAGATACAGCCAGTTTTGTGTAGGTGTGAATACTATAATTCTCACCTTGGGTGTTTTCCTCGTCAGCAGAGTTGAGGCCGTCTCAGAGCCTTGGGAGATTCCCAGTTGTGTTTGCACTTTAGTGAGACTATTTCAGCGTCAAAGCTGCTGAGTGCTGGAGGTTATAGAAGGATTAAGTCTGGCTGTGCTGTATAAGAGTGGTCCACATCTTTCCCCAACCCAATTTAGGTAGGTAACCCACACCTTAAATATTAGATACACAAGATCGATCACAATAATCGATCGTGGTGAATTTCCATAGGGGATAATTGTAATAACGCCAAGAGTGGCTTGAAAAAGATCATTGTAGAGAAGTAAAAAAAAAATAGAGCTGGATTTAAAAAATACAATCGCAAAAATAAGCTTTTTAAATGTATTCATCCCTAATTTCGGCTTACCTGAATGTAGCGAAATTACTTGCAAACTGGAAATAAAGAAGCCTATTATGAGGGAAGCTTGAATGTGCTGCACTGAAAACTGACTATTTGGCGGAAATACATCATTTCTACATCGCAGAGAGTCCAGACAGCTAAAAATACAGCACTCAAATGACGTAGTCTGCTTTGCTTGTTCCTTTATTTTCCCTGTCAGAATTGAGATGAATTTGTAGGTCATTTTTAAGAGACATTAGAGGATGTGGAAAAATATTACATTTGTGGTCTATAACGTTAGAAATGTAGCACAAAGTTTGACGCAAACTATTAAGGATAATGCTAGTCTGACAAAACTATGTTGTAATACACATTGTTGATCAGTCACAATGTATCAACATGAATATGCATATTTGGGGGGAAAGGTGGGTCCAGTTCTCTTGTAATTGTGAAGATTTTGATAGACATATACTTCAGATTGCATACAGTCAGGCTTGAATTTCTTTTTCTCTTTTGTAAAGGTAAATCACTGACAGTGTGTTTTTCCTCAACCGCTCAGAATCAAAGATGGCTACCGAGGCTTGCAGAAAAGAGGAGAAAATGTTACGTGTGGCACATCTGGCTCAACCTACAGTGCATTAGGCTTCGAACCATTTTCTGGAACTCACAGGCTCACTGCTATAACAGCCATGGTGAATACTGCCAGCACTAGCAGCTCGCTGTTCTTGTCACAGTGCTTCTTTATATGCTTTGTGAATTTGAGAAAACACTGGCATGTGTCATGGCATGTGACGCATGTGGTAGTAGCATGAGGCTGCTGCCTTCATGTACACAATCAGCTGTGACGGCAGCAGTCATCTTATAGATACGGTGACCACAACGCTGCTGGGAAGTGGACGATTTGTTAGGGATCTGCCACCCCCTGCAGATGTTGTCATGGAAACACTCTGGCTCTTTTGGGCTTCGCGCTCTCTCTCTCTCTCTCTCTCTCTCTCTCTCTCTCACACACTGCAGCATTAGGATGTTATTACTACACTCAACACCGGAACATCACAGTTCAGGTTTCCATGTGACTCCCACAGTTACATAATGCTGTAGTGGAAGGGGGAAGCCATTTACAGTATATGATCACCACGGAAACGATGCTGTATCTATGGTGATTAAAGATAGTATTACATCCACTGTTATACATAGTCTCCCTGAAAATGCTATTGAATCAATAGAAATCCACTGAAATGTGTAAAGACACATGTATACAGTACTAGTTAATAGGTTATACTAATAATAATAACAATAATAATAATAATAATGATAATAATAAGACAAAAATAATTATTTAAATGATATTTCTGTGAAATTACGAAGAGGCAGCGAACATGACTGGATTTCCCTCCTGCTGTTCTTATACATGTCAGAGCTCAGTGGACTGAGAAATGCAAAGGTTTCTGTTCATGTTTTTTCTGCCTACGTTTACTTCAAGTCAAAGCTTTATAGACCGTTTTCTCCTGTCTTTGAGTTAACTGTAAATAATATTTTTGGGAGAAAGTGACACTATTCTCCTTCACATTGTGCTCAAGTCATGACCTCCCTGTGTAGGTCTGTGATAACCCTGCTGATGCGTTAGGCATTGCTGATTTCCCAGGATATCCCCAACTCTCTGGGAAAGTGTTTTTTTTTAAACTATCAGCACCTCTCTGTTATATTTGGAAAGGTCTGTGTGTTCGATTTAACGGTGACGTCACCCGGCAGTGTTGAGCCCTGCGCCGCAGTCGGTCCTGAGATGAATGTACAATATTTAAATCTAGCCTACCTGGTTCTCTCACTCCACCCTGTGGGCTCACAAAGCCAGCACAACCACACACAGGAGTGGAGAGAAAACAAAACTAAATCTAAAACTAAATGTAGAATTCATCTTGTGAAGGGCATAAAGCCTATTAAGACATAATGAATGAAAGGAAGTTGCCTGCTATCGATGTTGTTGGTTATCTTAAATGGCTTCCAGCTCTGTGAGTGAAAAGAAACTTTCCACAGAACACTTGTCCATTCCAAATAACCGTTCCTACACCTTTAATCAGTAGAATCATTAAAAAAGCGTCATTGGAAATGTAATTGTGTGCTTTCAGAAAAACACATCATGTGCATGTCTACTTTTAAACTTTCTGTCTAAATATAAACTGTTATCAGCTCCTACATGATAAGTGGTCCTGCTTTTATCTGAACTGCTTGATCTGTTGGGGTAAAACAATGCAATGATGTGGGGAGTTTTTTGGCCTGGTGAACAAATAAAAATATTAAAATGGTAATACCGGTACAACAAACAATAAGGTTACTTTATTTCACTTCACTTAATTTAATTGTTTGTGAGCGCGTGTTTGTTTACATGCAGATCACACAGCATGCCTATTTGTTTGTTGTGGAAGAATTTACCGTATTTATGATGAATGGGGGCCAAGGTCCAACTTGCTGCAAGATGACAAAACACTGGCAATAGTCTTGTGTGAGTGTATTGATGAATGCGAGCAAATACATTTTGTAACCATCGCGTGCTGTCCAATGACTTGAAACATTTCAGCACCTTGGACAGCTCTTCGAGCACTTTTCCAAAGGTCCAACAGGGGGCGCAGTAATTGCACTGTGGCATGTGGTGGTGAAGCATGCTGTTTGATGTGGCATTTTAATATTTCCCAGCATCCACTGCCTTGAGATGTGTGTGTGTGTGTGTGTGTGTGTGTGTGTGTGTGTGTGTGTGTGTGTGTACTACTAATATTATTTACATGCTGCCACTGGGCAAAACAGATATAGCGTTGCTGTAATCAGTTCCTTCAATGCTTTTCCTTATGATTCCAGCTGCGCATTCGGTAGAAACTTTACGGTCAATCAAAAAAAAAAAAAAAAAAAAAAGAGAGAGAGAGAGAGGGAGAGAGACTAGTAGACATTGTACAGACAACATGGCAGCATCAAGCGACAGACCGGCGCTTTAAACGTGTCTAACGTGTACGATCATGAAGTTACATAAAAACATCGTAACCAGTAACCGCCGCCACAGTCACATTTCGACCGGGAAGCCTGCCTGTTATCCGGGCGACCCCCCCTCCCCTCCTCCCTCCTCCCCGCTCTGCCTCCTCGGCGCTCGTCTAACTGTATCGTGGCTCCGAGTGAGTGGCGGCGGACCGACGAGCTCTGGTCTGCGCTGTCCGTCTGCTGCGAGGCTTCGGACTGATGTCTCTGCCTGTCAGGAATTTAAAGTGTCTCTCGCCGGTCATGTGCCAGTGTAAGGTCATCTGCAGCAACCGGACCCTGTCTCTCATGTTCGGGTGCAAGGTAAGCCTGAGGTGCGAGCAAGCCGACGGTTGCAAGCGGACCGTTAGTTTATGTAGATATGTCAGAAAAAGAAGAAGAAAAAGCGGGGGAAGGCCTGGTGAGGAATTGCGGGTTTGGTTTTGTGCCAGTTTGAAGCGCGCTCTTCTCATCGCAGATAAATTAGTCCAGCGATCAAACTCACCTCCGGTTCCTCTTGTCCGTCTGCTTTCAGGTAGCACCGTATTCACCGCACCTTTACCTCATCACCGCCTGCTCGCCTTTTCTCATAGATGGCCAATTTACACAGAGCAGCATCTCTTGACATTCATGGTTGTGTTTGGTGTTTCTTCTTCGTTTTCAACATTTTCTTTTTTTTGCCGATATTTAATGAATGAAAGAGCACTCGTTACCAGATGTCCACTATCTGCAGGGCGAGTCACATGGGGGGCTGTAACCTACAGCTAACCTGCTGATTGCTTCACACTGAGATTTGCATCCCAGCTAAGCAAACTGCATGGTACGCTTTTGACCTTGGGAAACGCATTTTATTGCTCATTGATCATCAGATAACACCACAAGAGACACGTGAAATCCGGTATCAGAGGTCCTACTGTTTTCTATAACCGACTGATGAATCAAAGCCGGGCTGCTTATTCTGACAAATGTGTGTTCAGTGTGGTTTTGTCTTAATTTGGAGTGGGAGATGCTGTCTTTTTATCTAAAAAAACAATTAATTTGTTCATGGCCTGATTGTCCATCCCCTCCCATATGCCCCTCCTACAGAACTTCAGGTGTTTCAGTGAGGCAGCCAGCTCAGCCTCCCTCCACATGGCCCAGCCTGTTTGCATTTTGAAGCCAAAACCGACTCCACTGGTCCCGCTCTGTCCAGGCGTTGTCCCTCAGCTTGTCAAAGGGATGTGTACCCGTGTACAGAGCTCTGATCATTTGTTTGTTGATTCAGTTCTGACATTTTGGTTTGTGTTCCGTCTCGTTGAATCTGATTATAGCATTAGATGTGAACTTGATTTTGTTACATCCACCCCTCAAAAAATGGGATTAACTACTAAATAAAAATGGATTGGTTTGCAGGTTGTAACAGATCTGGCTTATAATACGGGGGTTCAGCTAATCTAAAACAAAAGCTAAAAGCATTTTATGTTAAATTAATGAATGCAAAACTTTATTCTTTAATGCTGCGTCTTACTACGGTAAAAACGAATCATCCCAGGATTCAAGATTAGCCTACTTTGTTCTTTTATCAGCATATCAACACACAGAGAATGTATCAGTGTCACAGCATCCCCCTTAAACATGCCCCAATACCTTATTTGTCCATATTTCCAGCAGGTTCAGTAGCCAAACAGCTTGCATCCAGTCTGTTGCAGCCTCGTGGTGGGCTGTTATCGGTGGGATTTTATTTGGCCGGATCCTTTGGGATGGCCAGTATATTGCAGGGATATGCTTTAACTGCTCCATCATGTGTTTATTTTATTACACATTTCCAGCGTCATCTTTTTTAATACCCCAACATTCTCGAGGAATGCTAAACATCTACGAAAACAATAGCTATCACATGGCTGGTCTTTCCCCAAGGTGATGTTCCAAGGTTATTTGTTTGCAAAACCTTTGTTCTTAAACAAAGCCTCTCCGTCATCTATAATTCAGGATCTTAATTAAAAAAGGGTCTTCATGTGGTTGGAAGCATTCAGCGGTGCTTTAATGCCCTCTTTTATGCTTCGTGCTCATTGATGGCCTCGCAACATTTAATCAAGACGTACAGTACAGCCTTGCTGAAGTTTGTCTTTGAGCTACAATTCAGTGCAGCGCTGACATCGAAGGCCACGCGATGTGAACCAGCCGAAAGGACGGCATTTAAATGGAAACGGAGTATTAATGTAATGAATGATTTACGACTCAGGGATCAGTGTGCCTTCATCTCGCTATCAAGATCGATGATCACCTCACCCTGAGAATCGATTCTCAGACGTCTTTACTGGAAAATGGACGGGAAAGCGATCTGCTCTCGCTCATTACCAGCCCACGACCAAATGATCCAAGAGCAATGATGTTGAAGATATCAGCAGGTGATATCAAGGCAGAGATGGTTCTCTTTGCTGCGCTGCGGACTGTGCTCCTGTATGTGAAGTGGCTGGTTTTACATTTCACCTCCGTACTGTACTTGACTTTAAAGCTTTGAAAACGCGCATTTCCTCCTATGGATTCAATCCATTTCATCCTGCTGTTTGAGTCATCCTTAAAAAGAGCCGCGAGCCCCAGCTCTGACAGTACACTCACAGACATGTGGGCAACAACAATGTGCAGCAGATATTTGCTAATGCTGTGTTAAGGTCTCAGATCGAAGCATTCGGGGTCGCCCCCGCTTTGCTAACTTGCTCTTCCCAGCTTATCTGTTATCAAGTACTGCAGCTGCTGTTGAGTGAGCAATGGATGTGCAGGTTGTAGTAGGAAGTAGCACTTGTGGTATACAAAAACTAACACTGTACAGAAATGGCCCTTACTGCATCCACCTGTAAACGCCACGCAACAAATAATCATATAAGCAACCCAACAAGACATCCCTCATAAAAGAAACCAGTATCAGTACCAGTAACTAATAGGATGAATGGGTTAAATATTCCAACTTGAAAATATGATTCCTTACAAAAGTGTCAAAACACCAGAATTGAATCTGACAGGAACATGATGAAGCCCCACCTCACTCACTCGCCTGGTAAAGATAATCATCATCAGTCTTTGAAACACCATTCAGCATCTGTGTAGCACGCAGACAGAATCAGACTACCTTAAACAAATACAATGTAATGTATAACACGATTTATAAACGAACATAGACGAGAGGATAAAGGAGAGAGTTTGGGGGAAGGTGACAGAAAGTTCTGGCAAATCACAAAGACACACTCCCCCAAACACACATCAGTGCATATGTTGCTAGTTAGCTAGCAGCTAAAAAGAAGCAAGAATAAGGCATGAAATGTAGATTATGTGTGTGTAGTTACTATGTTGAATTTAGATACGACAATCAGACGATAATAGAACGTGATACCTACTGCTGCCTTGACTGCGCGTCTGTTTCTAGTTTTCTACCATTAACCAGTCTGTGCTGTACATCAACATGGACTCCAGTTGCACTTGTTTGTGTGTGTGCCTGTATAAAACAGAGGGCTGGGGGAGGGCTACCACTACAATCCCCGCTACATGTGCAACATACATTAAAATGTATGTACTCAGCATAAAAACGGTGTGTGCATGCTTCTGTGAGCAGCGGGGGAGGGGATGAAATTATCAAGACTCCTGAGCTGTGAGATGTGAGGAGAATGGTGGGGAATAGGTTCCACCTGACCTGCAAAATGACACAGCATCTGAATTAATGCTTCTTAGATAATTCAAGGTAGCTGCATGTTAGACTGGACTAATATTTGTGTTGTTTCTGGCACTGCCGTTTCTGCCTGATTTATCACTGCAGTGTATCCTCAAAAAACCCAGAGGCCATTTTTTAAATCTCAACACACAAAACACTTTGTCAAATATGTTGAGTTTGGATCAATTTTACAGAATTTAAATTAAGCTACATTATTTTGCAAGATTGGGGAAATGAATTCTCCATATCATTTAGTTTGATTAAGTTCACCTGGTCTGCAATTTATTCAACACGTCATTAAAATAATGCTTATTTCTTATCTTACAAACAAACATGAAGTTCCTGTGAAAACAGGCTCCAGACAGACGAGATGGAAACCTCTCCCCCCGCACTTTCCTCAGCAGGAGCACTGCAGCCAAGCAACCACTATGGCACCATTCACTGTATCTATGACTCTAATTTGATTATTAAATTTGAAGATGATACATCAGTGTGGGACTTATCAATTATGAGTCATCCCACTGAAATGCGATTTAGAATCTCATTAATTTGGGTGAGAGGAGCATAAATTAACAAGCATATATTAAAGACTGAAATGTAAGGAAGACCGAATGGTGAGTTTCTAAAAGCAGTGCTGAGCATCCAGGGAGTAAAAAACATATTTCTGTATATATTTTTGATGACTTTTCCTGTTTCGTTGTAGTAACATAAGCCTTCTGATGGTGAAGAAGGCCCAACAGCACTTTAGGCTTTTCTGTTTTATTTTTAGAGAAAGTCTTCAGTTGGTTAGGACAGTAATGCTTCAAAAACATGTACCACTGGAATTATTTTAACATGTTTGTTCAAAGGATGATTTGAGTAGTGTGCCATCGGGCAGGATGGGCAATCTGGGTTATCTCGCTTGGGGACTGTGAGCAGTGGAGGTGATGTTTAATATGAAACACCTTCACTCTGAAGCTCAGGTGCCGCTCTACATTCAACACTTCCACTAAGTTATTGTACCTGTGCTGCTGTTTTTGGGCTCGCTTTATTACAATACATTTACAATACATTCTAAATAATGAATAAGTAAACACATCCAGTCTTCCTTCTTGGCCTTGGTGTCCTTTGGCATGTACTCTACAAACTGGATTCTAAGAATCATTCTGTGGTTGACATGTTTAAAGTATTTTGCTGTAAATCTCAGCATTACAAAGAGATAGCAAACTTACTAGGGTGAATCTAGAGCGTCTCCATGGGGGGGATAAAAATGTTCTTCTTTGTTGCAGCCCCACTTTTTGATTCACGCCGGATGGGAGTGTTACGTTAAAATCCCTCCTAGTGCCGCTGTAAGCATTCTACCCCTCTATGGTTGTTGTTGCAGCATACACAGCTACAGGATACTAACACTTGTCACAGTGTTGTGCTGCTGATGCACCTTGGAGACTAGTCTGGAGTTAGCATTGGCAGAAGATGAGTGAATTTTTGTCATCTGAGCCTAACATGTACATGAAAAAAAAACAGTTGTACTGGTAGGTGTTTGCTGGCAACAGCAAGTATGATAATGCAAATGAGATGAAAGCCGTGTTCGGGGTTTGGCACTTAATGAGACACTTGAGAGTGAAAATCAACTGAGAAGGCAAAAAAAGGCTGATATTGGTGACCATCAGAGACCAACATTGTTCTCTTATCGCCGCTCTGTCAAAGTGACAGTGAGCCATGATGTCGGTGGAGCTAATGTGTCATTTTCTTAGCGGCAGTCTGCTTTTAAACATGCTGGAAAGGCTCAAGTATTCAGTGTTAGTGTGGCTGTTTTATAGGTGCCAGTGTGGGGTGTGAGGGTTTGCTCTCCTAACAACGAGCAGGTGTTTGGCCTACATAAAATATGTGTATAGGGAGGTAAATTAATTTCTATATCTAGTGATGAATGAACTAAAGCTACAGCCTGAGTCAGTGGTAAACAGGTGATATATATTTAAAATATGTCTCAATTAGTTCTTTTTTTAATGTTTACTGACTGCAGCATAGTAATGACTGATGAGCGTGTTATTGAAAGATGTGAATGTATGACGTATAAACTGAAGTTTAAATCAAAAAGTTACAAAACTGGCTGCATAGTTTCACACTAAATATTGGAGGTAAGATACAAGTCAGTCAAAATCCCCAAAAGAAGAGTCAGATACATTTAGTATTTATGGAAAACTGCAATTGTGTATTTTGGATAATTCATTGCTTTTTGTATATTCTGGATGATTATGCAAATAAGCTTATGTGTGGAATTGAAACATCTCTTTATATAACACATTTACCTGTCCGTATTGTACCGCATTAATTTAATTCCAGCATAGTTCGGCGGTGTGAAGCGTCACAGAGACTTAGCACCCACCATGAAATCCCTCCGGGTTCATCGCAGCAGTAAATGTTAAAGTTAATCTAAATATAGAAAAAGATGGATTAATCTTCATTTAAGAAAATGCAAATAGATTAACTCACAAAAGCTTAGATTCAGTGAAGACGCAGTGGGGAGTTGCCACCTTTAATTTACACCCGGAGAGCTTCTCACGGTTCCTGTAACACCTCGCACGTCAAATGCATTTGCAGGTTCATGGAAATGATATGCGTGAGAGGAGAGGTTAGCCTTCATTCCATTACAGTAATTTAAAAGCTCGAGCTTGGTCCTTGAGTTACAAATTGAGATGATGGTAGATAGAACCTGACATTTGCTCTATACCAAGTAAACTCCTTTAACCATGAAAGGAACATCTGATTCAGACACTTAGTGTGCATTTCTTAGTACAGGATGGCCAACAAATGCAGCTGGAAACTGTGGAGACTCTCCCCATATTAACCTTTAAAACAGAAATTCCTTCAGGATGTACTGTGCTTCCTTTCATGATGATATACTGATACAATAAGCCGAGGAAACCCAGAGACATTTTGTTCCAGCAGTAATTTAGAAGGATGTTTGTACAGGTAGAAGTGCATTTTAATTGCTCCAAGCTGTTAAGAAAAACAAATTCCATTGACATAGTGTCCTATTATGTTTATTAAAAAAGATATTCTATCATATTGTTTGTTTTGTATGTATTAATCCAGCTCTTTTATTTTATTTTATTATATTTATTTTAACATGTAAAAGATGTATTCTATACCTATATTTATATACATGGACAACGTATCTTCATATAACAGCTAGGCACAGATTTAATTAAACAATAGTATATGTTAGTATCACTGCCTGTTAATATTTTCACCAGTATTTTAATAAAATACACAGCTCTCATTACACAGTCAAGGAAATACTCTTCCACTTGTAAGACATTAATACTTTTAATGCCTTTAATTGCAATGATATAATACGTCTGGGGTTTCATAGGACCGAAGTGGGATAGATTTAATTATGACAATATAAGATGTTAACTTAGAATCCTACAAACAGAGAATGTGTGCAGGCACAGCAGCACATTATTTCTATGAACTAACAGAACAATTATAAAACAGTATCATTAAACAAAACGTTTACGTAGACCAAGATGATGAGTATCGATGCTCGTATCAAGTGCATAGCGCTAATAGATTTCATATAAATGAGGGTTCACAGTTGTTTAAAATTCATCCTTTCAAGTGTTTAATATGTATTCATTTTTTTTAACATTTATTCACATGAATTCTGTATCGACGACCTCACTTTTTTTTTACCTGCGGTGCAATATTACCTTGGAACCAAGCCTTTTGTATTACTTAGAGTAATGCTGATGTTAGCATGTGTGCTAGATTTAAATGTCTAACTTTGAAGAAATGCTGCACTTTCAAAGGCCATTAGCTACAACAATCAGACGATATTTCATGGCGAGTACATTAGTGTGAAATAGTGTAGCTTATGTGAAATGCTGCAGGTATGGATCTGTCTCAAGATTTATGGACCAGAAAATTACTAGCCGCGAACACACTCACCAGAAAGGTAAATAGTAAGGTGTGCACAAGTGTACAAGTGAAGTTCGCCGTCTTTGTCTTTGTTGAAAAGGAGTTGCCTATTTTCATTTTGTCCATCTAATCAGGGGCCGATTGATTTCTGGAACACCAGGTGATGAATACAATTAACTTGCTGGAAACGACCACAAACCTTGATAGTATCCAGGAGTTAAGCTTCCCTTCGTTGTCTAACCAGAATCTTAGTGATACATGTTTGGAAAAATACTCCTGTAACTTCTCATGAATCCATATTTTTTTTTTTTTTTATCAAGACAGGATTCATCAGGCGGCATTCATTAACCTCCAAATAGATTAATCTTGGAGAAATTGTTTGCATTTCAGAAAATTATCTTGTTGTGCTATTGTGCTACGCTGAGCAACAATCATCACAGTTCAGTGGTGAGAGGAAATGCACCTAAAGCCCTCTCCAGAAGGACGCTTTGTAATGTATAAGCATCGACCGTCACCTCCCCCAGCAGTGGGACAGAAGGCAACATGGCAGCACGAACGTTGGTCATGCAGGAAAGGGGGAGGCAGCGGAGACCAAAGGGCTCAGGGCTACTTTGAACTGTGCTTCATGTAATTTATGAATATTTTAGAGTTTTAAGTTAATTTTTTCTGTTATTTAATGCAAACCTTACTTTGTAGAGTTTAGAGATATAGAGAGGAAGGAGATAAGTTAATGAACCAGCAGTTTTTTAGTTCTGTATTACATTGTATAGGTGGATGGTGGTATCTGGTAACATATTTTATCTGATTACATTAATGAAGTAATGCCTGCCTCTGCAGTGCTTAATAAAGAAAAATCAATAATTTCCTGCTTATTAACCTGTAATATGCAATGGTGCTACAACTATTCATTTCTCTGACCTGTCCCCAAGCTGGTGTTTCCTGTTTCTCTTTATGGACAGTCTCACTTTTTTCACTTTTACCCATCCCCCTCACGTTCTCCTTTATCTCCATCTCTGTTTCACTCCCTCCCTTTCTTGCTGTCTCAGTGTAATGTGATCCAGGGCCGATGCTGGCAGCCCCGGCTGTGGCACTGCAATCGCTGCTCTGCTCTGGTTGCTAGGCAGCCTGTCTGAGACGGGACTCGGTGATGCACCTCCCTCTCCGTCTGCCTCCAAAAAAGAAAAAAAAAAGAGAGATAGAGAGAGAAAGGGGAGAGTGCCAGAGCAGGCCATCAGGCCATCAGCCACAATTCAGATGATCCCTCCAAATTTCTCTGTTTTCACAATGGGCTGCTTCACATCTGCAGTGCAGCAGAGCATATTGTGGGCCTGGGGGCCTTCAGGAGGCGGCTGGTTTGTAGCACAAACTCACGCGGTAACCCACAGGATAGTGTGGCAGATCTCCACTGTGATGCTCCTCACCTTCTGATGCGTTTGTGATGGAAAACGCTGTGTGCAGATTTTGTGTGATCACGCCTAGAATGAAACCTACCATGTATGGCTCGAACAGTGGGCTGCTGGCAGGCTGCCCGGGTGTGGGTTATCAGTAGGAGAGTAAGGCTACGAGGAAGAAGCCGCATGCTCTGCTACTGTAGAGCCACTGTGAGTCATGGATCTTACTCCATGTGGTTGTGGAGGATGATCGCGTCGCTCAATGCACAATGGAAACATTTTGAGACCTCTATGATGATATCACTTGTAGGCGTCACACATGTTATGTGATATACAAGATTTGCATATATATATATATAGGTTGCCTACATTTAACTGGAGATGGCATTTGTGAAGGAAATACGGCTCTGGGACTTTGACATTTACACCATTAATTAAAAGAAGGACATCCATGAAATGTTGCAACAATGATGCTGGCTGTGGTTTCTGTTTATGATTTAAATATGATCAACCTTTAACGCTGCTAATTACACAAGACCTGCTTGGACTAAATGGCCTCATATGTTTCTGTGTCTGCAGAAGTACAGGTACCAGGATGAGGAGACGCCCCCCTTGGAGCACAGTCCAGCACATCTGGCTCCAGGGAAAAGTGCCGAGATGCTTCATATGAGTGACAAGAACCTTGCTGCCATGGAGGCCATACATGGCTACACACCACACACACATATCTCTCCAGTTAAGGTAGGACACACAAACACACTGGCACTCATTGTCGATCAATACGTAGCTCTATCGCAACACAAACTCAGCACTTAGGAGCGGATCAGTTACTGTATTAAAATAAACACGCTTCCTCTGAAGATGAACCTATTGTAACATATTGCAGAAAGCACCACAGATTTTCATGACTCGGCCAGTAGGTCTTTACCACAGTTCTGTACATTTATTGTGAAATTGTGACATTTTTACCTCATATTGAAATACATTGGGACATATTTCACGTGAGCCACTCTGCAATGTGATTAATTCCAGAGGTATTTCACGTTTTTACTGCAGATTAAATACACTTCTAAAATGTCATTAAATGTAGCTAAGGTAGAAGTGCACAAATGTATTGATTTGATAAGAAAGGCTGATGAAGGTTCAAATGAGAATGTGTCAAAAATATGATAATTCACAAATGACTTATTTTGCATTACCAGTTTGCTATTAATACACACAAAATCCCATTTTCAAACACCAGACAGATGTACAGTCGTGGTAATGTGGTTTCCCTTATTCCAATTTGCTCCATTCAGAGACATAGGATGCTCAAGCTTGTTAAATGTATATTAAGAGTTTAAGTTGGCTCACACACAAGCGGTTATCTTTTATGACTCTGCACTTAAAATGATGTGTTGTCCGATTTGAAATTCTAATTCTGCAACATACTGAATACTTTGATGAGTATTATGTATAATGTATTAAAGAGGAAAGCCGGCCTCTTGGCGACTTAAAGTGTAAGATCAATTACACCATGCATATTGGGCAATTTGATATCAGAGCTTAAGAGCATGGAAATCTAAGAGCAAGTGGACACAAGATGCATTCAGTAATCTGATCACCTGAACAATCTCCGGATGTGGTCAAAGCTCAATTTACCCTGATTGATCGAACAGATAAACGTTTAACAGCTGTAATGATTCAGATTTAAATAAAATCTCTCAAAAGTAGCCTGACTGGCAGATAAAGGTACAGAAACAAACAAGAACTGACACATTTCTTTAAAAAGAAATGTCTGTGGAACCAATAAGATTGATAAATGTCCACTGACTGAAAGGTACACTTACATTTTGAAGTGGAGAGACTAGGGTTGTCACAAGAACCGATACTTCGGTACCAATTTGATGCCGACACGAAAAAAATAATTCGATACTTGCTTTTTTCTGGTAACGTCAGAACCGAATATACAACTTTTCACTCGGCGAGCCGTGTCGATTCTTGGCGGAACTGACGGGGGCAGTATACGCGTGTGAGCAGCACAGAGCAGTAAGCGGCGCTGAAGAAGAAAACTTGCCGTCTTCGCAAAAAATGGCTTCAGCAGGTGGGAGCGAAAGCACAACACGTCGGCTCGTCGACAAGACAGGTGCGAAGAGTCGCGTGTGGAAATATTTTGCATTCGAGGCGGATGAATCCGGAGCAATTCTTGATTCAAACAAGCCGACATGCAAAAAGTGCCTTATAAGCACAGTATTGTTTGTTTTTATACTGGATGGCTATAGGTCTGTTGGCAGCTGGTACTGCAATTTAAATTCTGTGCAAAAAGATCTTAAAGCACAGTGGTGTTAAATACTTGACAGTTTGAAGCAGTTTTCCATAAATTAGTGAATTTAAAAGTACATGGGTCCTGTTGTTGTTTTTTTTTAAATGTTGTATCGAATTAGTATCGAGAATCGTGGAAATTCACAGATATTGGTATCGACTACTGAAATTCTGGTATCGTGACAACCCTAGGAGAGACTAATCCAGCACTTTGTACAAGTAAGACACTGAACTACTCTTACAGATTTATTTAAGGTTCATGTAAAATGAAAAATCTAATGCAGAGAAAGTAACATCTCTGAGAGCATCAGGACTACTGGTCACACAGTCAAAAGATACAGCTGACATCAGTGGGAATATGAACGGAGTCATGTTGCCTGGAGTGCATTAATGAATACATACTGTCGCTACAAACGCAAGCACGTGTAAGCTGTAATGCACACTTAATAACGATCCAGCTCATATGCCCACACATGTTATTTAACAGCCTCACTGGCTATTAAGGCTTAAGAGCTCCAGTGTTTATTTGCTCTGGGGGGGGGGTAGTGTTTCTCCATTTCCCACATGGGAGTACACTGAAAACCCAGAGGAGCAGATATGTCCATTAAAATGCTCTTTTTTAATGAGCAGTAGAGGGGAGGCTGACGTACTGCTTTACCACTGCTAGCTAAAATGCACAGAGCCTGTTCAGCCATGGAGATTGTTTTTTTCCTCTCCTTGTGCTGAGAGGGTGCTAAGTGAAGGAATACTGTCATATTGTAAATGGGTGGCATTGGAGAGTCCTTTCGAGTTATCACACTCAGTCAAACAAAATTACAGTAGAAACTTTGGGAAACGCTACATTCGCAATCAGCGAAACTTGTTTTGGGTATCACATTCTGATTCTGTGTCCCTTCAGCCACTCCTCTCTTTTTGTTTGCATCCAAAAAACAGTAATTTGAAGAAAATAGAATGACCTCCTAACTACTGGGGGTTTCACTGAATGGGGATTGCACAATGAACGATAAGTAACAAAAAAAACCCGCCATAATTTGTTTTTGTTTTCCATTCTCTGCCTGTCTGACACTGTCGACATGCGATTCCAGCAGCCACTGTTGTGCTCAACAACAGGACGGTGACACAGTCTATGTTCAACCAGATTTTGCATGGTATTTTAGGGGTGATGTATTGTATGTATGTATTACATACAATGTATTAAGTACTAAGACAATGCAAAAACCTCAAATTGTTTGCTTTTGCAAAGGGTAAACGACACGTGCTGTCCTTCTCTGACCCTTCTTGCTGGTTTGATTAATTCCCTTTGTCTCAGTGGAGTTTGCCATCCAGTGCATGCCAAGGGATCAGTAATTATTCACGGTTGATGTGGTGCACCATTTTTATCACAGTGACGGGGAGGGAGACATACTCCTTAACCCTAAAATCAGAAAGCAGACATTTTAAATATGATGTGTGCCCTGTTTCAGATCCATAACTCATTCAGTTGTTCCCTAGAGGCTTGTGCTATCAAAAAACTATGATTTCTATAAGTTAACATACAGGAAATATCATTTCATGCAGCTATATTGTATTGCAAGTAAGAAGGTTATGTGTAATACACCTCCAGATAAAGGTCATTAAAAGAAAAGGTTTGTTATATTCTGTATTTACTATCAAGCCTACATTAACTGTCCTGCTGCCATATGCACTCATTAGAACTATGATGTGTATTAAACTGCAGTAAGTCCCCTCCCCAACAATTGTACTCATGTTTGATTAACACTGGCTAATATCTACAGTGCCCAGCTGTTTTTAGACATTACTGAGACTTTTTTTGTTAATTAAATGATGTATCTGTGGCCTGTTTCAAAAGACAATAAAACATGAGCTTGTGGCCGAGAGGCAGAAAGAGGGTGGGTAATTTTAATATTGAATATCAACATCATCGTAAAATGGTTTCTTAATGCAATCAGTAAGATTAAGTTTGACCAGTTGTTGTTGAACAGTTGTTAGTGGGAGGCAAACACTTTAGTCAAGGACCTTCGTCAAAAAGAGACGATTTTGGATGCAAGTTCTCCAAGATGTTAATGTCACATCTTTGCTCAGCCGAATCATTTCACTGGCTCTACAACATGTCGGTGTTGTCCTTCAGAGTCTTGACCGTCACTAACTTGACTCCTATATTGCATTTCATTCAAATCAGGGGGCAAGGTGAATTTTGTTGGATGGGTGCTTTTGTATAAGTCATCTGTGATAAAAGGAAGGAGCCAAATCATCGCTTAAAAGGCAGCCAAGCTGCAACGCGACTTTTGACTGCTCATCATCAGTCAGTGGTGTTTTGTATAACTTAACTTTGTGCCCATAATTAGCTCCGTATTCTACATTTGGAGGAGCTTTCTCAAGTGTTGTGTTTTCCACCTATCAGGAAAAAGCTTACATTACCAATGAATTAAATAATTAATGTGAAATAATTACATATCACTAAAGCTCCTGCGTTGTGTGGGCTGAAAATGTTTCATGTGTCCTTGTCTGGTTTCCTGAATATGCACCAGAAAATGTCAGTCCTTTGTTCCAACACATATAATTTACATGTTTGCACCAGAAGTGTTCATGCGCTTTGCAAGCAATAACACTGACTACATCATCTTCTTTATTCTATCTTTTATTCACAAACGACCCCATTTCGATCCCAGCTGGGGACCTTTGTCGTCTGTCATGTGAGCCGCCTGGCAATCATACTGTTTAAGTAGAGCGCTAGAGTCCAAAGCACGACATTCCTGCACAAACGATTAATGTGACAAGGAGAAACACCAAGAGCAAACTAGGCTTGAACATCTTTGACAGTGACAGATATGATCAATAAGAATCCAGCAGGGTTGCTTCTGCGCTACCTTGTTGTCTTCATAAAAAAAAAGCCACTTGGAGGGATGTGTGGTTTAAAACTAGGCCGCAAAAAATGTTTTCTTCGTATTATTGTCCCTCCTGATGTAACCACTTGAGGTAATACTTTTGAGTAAAAATGTTTTTTTATAAGAATACATCATAAAGTCACTCCTAACAGATACTTTGGAGATTTACTCCATTTGCAAACATGTAATGCTGGTGCTCAGTATGTCCGCAGATAATTGTGAATCAAAACTTTAGAGAGAGATACCAATCTGTTTTATTAAACACAAACGTACAATATGTGGAGAGGTAGGGGACAGTAACTGAAACTAAAATGATAGCAGTTATTAAGACACCTACACTGCAGGAAAATTCCATCTTGAGGATATTTTTCCAATCACATGAAAGGCAGAATGTTGATGTTGTTCACAGTGTTTTGGGAACCAGGATTGGCTCTCTTTCTATTTCTGGATCACTGTCATTATTTATGAAGTCTTGTTTTTCTCTTCAGGGAGAAGTGAATGCACAGTGAAGTATAAAAGGTCTGGGCTCACTTAGTTCAAAGTGAATTGTTTACATCATTTTGTGCCTGTGGCCTGCGTCATTGAACTGGTATAAAAATATAGATTTACACCAGTAACTCAATCCCAGGCTGATAAGATGACCTAGGACAAACACAGTTAGAGACATTTTGTTTTTCCCCCACTGAGCCTCATGCCAGTGCATAGTGTGTCTTCTGATGTGTCATGAGGGGATGTGAAAGTATGGACTTTTACAACTAACGAGTTATAAAGACAAAGGTGTTACAGGTTATTATATCAGAGGATAAAATATTAGGGTTGTTTTTTTTTTGCTGTGTTGTTCGATGAGGATTGCGAGCAAGGCTGACAATGTGATGATGACAAGCAGAGGCTGGTTTCTCTGCACTTTGTGTTACGCGTTGTATTACTTCCTGACAGTCCGTGTCATGATGACCTCATGGTGGCTCAGTCTTGACTTTTTGGTTTTGTGACTCTGTGATATCATGAGTCATTTCAAAGGATACCCGGGCCAGAATCAATCTCATTTCCCCTGTTTCCTTTCACGTCTGCTATGAGTTGCATGATTCTCCTTCCCTTTTTCCACACTACCCAACGCCCCTCCTGCACACCTCTCCCTACTTCTGTCTGTTTGCTGCCAGTACAAAGTTTAAGAAAGCTCACTTGTAAGCACAAGGTTGTCCGATAGAAGCTATTCACCTGCAAGGAAAGTGATTAAAGCGACTGAATAAATGATTGTTAGTTAAATACTCCTTGCTAGTGTAAATATATTGCTGATGTGCCATTGGCCAAGGCACTAAAGTCCAAAATGTCTCCAGTGGAGCTGTTAATAGAAAGCCACGTCCGTATTGGGAAAGAGAGGAGCACATATAGTATGTGCAAATATCAGGATCAGCATGAATCCACCTCCCAGGTAGTCCCTACTTGGATCAGCGAATACAGCTGTCCAAACATTCATATTTTAACGGCGTGCTTTGCAGCAATTTAAAACTTTTCCAGTGGGAGGAAAAGTGTCTCCTGACATGTGAAAATGCTGCACTGCTGCCGTTGGAAAAGGCACAGGGTGCATTGTGTAGCAGCTTCTATTCTAAACTCCACTCTGCCTTAACAGGCCCAAACAGATCTGAATACACTATATATACGCTATAATATACCATCCATCAATATGCTATCAATGACTCTTTTTTTACATTTCTGGGTTACTATGTTACGATCAGTGCATAATATCAGACTAATTAAAAAAAGCAATGCCTCATGTGTATCATTGTTTTAGTGATCCAATATATCAACTCCTGTACTAAATCTATAACACTGATTAATACATTAAGTCAGTGTGCCCTTTTAAACAGATTTTATGCAACACTACGGTGTGTTTTCTATATGAATCACTGCTGAAAGTTCTTGTTTTTCTTTGTGGATATCATACTCAAATCATCTAGTACAAGCTTATTATAGATTTTATTAATGATATAGTTATGTAGTGGGCGGTACCCACTGTTCTTCCCCTGTACCCATGCCCTGCACAATTACCCTCTCCGTTCTTTTGTTTTGCAGCCTGTGTTGATGTCTACAGGACACACTCCAATGTACACCTCCGCTGTATCCACACTGGTAAGAGCGACCCGAGCCTCTCCGTCACCCTGAAAGTTACCAGAATCATCATCGGTCATCATCATCAGTCTGATTTGTGCGTTTACTGCCGTTGCTGGATTTGACATCACTCAACAAACAGCTGCCTAGTTAAACGCCATTGTATCTGTACTGCCAGTTTTCTGATATCAGTGTATCCATACTCATTGTCATTCAAATCTCCTTTGTCTGACAGAAGTTTTTAAATGTGCTTCCATCACATTATAATATTGAACTCCTGTTACAATCACATTACTACTCCTATGAACACATCAAAAAAAGCCTATTCATTGTGGATCCTGTTTCAGTGTAAGGAAGTCTTAATGGTTCTGACAGCATATTTTTCCAGAATCTCAGGACACAAAACCTATATCCTAGTAAATTCCTAGTAGATAGAGTAGATTGAACTAATCCTTAACGTGTTTCAAAGCTTCAGTGGTATGTGGAAAGTGTCATTCAGCGTGAGGGTTTGATAGACAGACAGATGTAATTTGTCTGCAGGACAGACTGAAACCTGTAGGTGTCAGTGTTAGACTGTGAAGAGTGACTTTCATAACCTTGAAAAGATGCCTATGCTGCGTTCTCAATAAAACTGTTTTATGACCAGACAGGTTGCATTAGCCTCATGCACCATGAATTGCTCAAAAGACTTTGTCTGTCTTGCAAGGCAAAAAAAAGATTATACAATGTCAGAGGAATTCATACTTAAGTGCCATTAGTTGTTTTCGCCTCCCTTAACAACAACAATCACATGATCATTTATAAACATGAGTCAAATGGAAAATCTGAATGCAAAAGCTAGTTGGAAGTGTACTTAAATAGAATTATGAATTGTATAAGGGAAAAGACGGGATCGTTGGAAGGAGAGGACTATAAAAATCTGGCATTTAGTCTCTGTTGAACAAGTAGTTACTCTTGGAACCATACATCATATCTTGTCTTTGTCTGCTTGCCCTGACCTCAACCACATCTCATCTAATGGTGCCTGCTTGTAGTTAAACTGATTAACATATGGGGCATATGCACACCCTTCAACATGAAGTCATCAGTAAGAAAAACGTGTCCATACATTCCCTCACACATACACAGATGTACTTCATCCTGCATATGCATGCATTCAATTTCTTACGGCGGTTAGGTAAAATATGTTATGGGATGCATTACAGTAATGCCTATGCGTGTGCATGTCTGTACAGCTGCTGTACTGCCCGTGCGCTTGTCATTGATGTGTGGCTGGTGTCGTCAGTCTGTCTCTTTATTGCTTTAATGGTGTGGGGTTTGCCAGTACCACTCCGGGCCCCATTGATTTATGGGTAGGGTTGTCTCTGGAAGCACTGCAACGGTTTGGCAAAGTAAGAGGAGGTCTTTGGGTTATGTACACGATTTAGCGAAGAGGTGCTTTAGCTTCAAATGACATCCTTTTTTTTCGCCAACTTGGGGCATAATATAATTAGAAATGATTTTTTTTTTCACATTGCACAGAACTTTTGATATCGATCTGTGCTCATATTAATGGTCCCTCCTACCTTTTATATGACTCTATAAGTCTGCTGTCCCCTCGTTATTATGGGGCTACATGACTTGTTGTGATGGGTGTTTTTCTTGCTGCTGTGATTACATTGAAAGTTTATGTTCTATCCAACACAAGACCCAAATAAATGATTTCATACACCACATAGTGGACAACATAAAGCATAAAAATATCCATTAACTGCTCTCTTATCCTAAATAAATATTAAGAAAGGGTTTTTTTTAACTAAGGCTAATGAGCACTCAGTCTTCAACCTTCAGTGTTGCAGAAAGGGTATTTCCCTGCCTTTGCAGTGAATCCCTGGGGTATCTAGTTATTGAACTAAGCTTGCTGAATTCAGCATTCAAGATACCCTCACACTTATATAGACATAAAAGAAGGCATCTCTGAGTGCGTGGGACTCTGAGGAAGTGGGAAAAATACCACAATTGCCCCAAAAGCAATCTTAGTCTGAAGGATTCCATTCATTCTCTATATTTTGGATGAGGTTCACTCACACATTAACGACCCTGGAGGCAACTCTCTAGCTGCTTTCCGTCTCTTTTCATAACATTCTACTTTTGGCTTCATTCACTGACAGAGAACTGTGTCAAAAATATTCTTCAAGACCCAGTGTGTAGTATTTCAGGGGCTCTATGAGCAAAAATGTAATATTTTATTCACAACTACGTTTTCATTAGTGTGTAATCACCTGAAATATGGATATGAATATGGAACACAGTAGAAAGATAGTACGAGTAGATAAAGTTGACCCAAACCAAAAACTGGTTTTAGCAAGCCATTCCTGTTTTTACATCACCTGAGAGCCACCATAGTTCTGAGACCTTGTTTAAGTGTGGTAACGGTGCAAAACTATGGTAACACCAGCCGCAGTCTGACTCACATAAGTGCGGCTTAAACGCGGGTTTCCTACATACTGTCCCTTTAAGGAAAAGCTTTTACTCGAGCTGAAGACATTTGCCATTTATCCTTCACCTGACGAGCCGGGACTGACAACCAGCAGGCATGAAGTGCTTACTGAAGACACCCACCGCCCAGTTTATGTTACACTCACTGTGTCTTCTAATGAAAAAGGATGGGCAACATTTCTTCTTTCTCTAAACATAGAACTGTTCCGTTACACAATGATTTTCACTCAGATCCTCTTCAGATAAACAGTTAACCGCTCAAACGTGTTTGACACTTTTTGTTAAAAAAGGATTATGTTTTTCTGTAGTGTTTGCCCCCCCTCCCTCCTCCCTTTCTGCTCTGTGCTCTTGTCTGGTTGGGATCTGGTTTCTATCTTCATTTCTCCGTCCTCCTTACTTACTTTCTTTAATAAATGTTTAAATATGTCCCTGCAGGTTCGATGTAATTACAGTGCAGCATCAGCTCAGGTCCTTTGGGAAGGAGAGGGAAGAGAGAAAGGGGGGGATATGCATGCAAAAAGAGGAGGGGAGAGCTGTTCATTCTGAATGGCAGAGTAAGACAGATAGAGAGGTCCTTGCAATTGGAAGGGTGAGAAAATTAGATAGGTAGACGGAGGAATTTTATTAAACAAAATGAGAACGTCAGCTGACAGCTTGTCCTTCAGCATGTCCTTACATAAGTCTGTTCAGTGTGTGTGTGTGTGTGTGTGTGAGAGAGAGAGAAGATGTGGATTTAATGGGAATCTTACACTTTTATTGTGAGAAGTCTTGTGCCTTTGTAAGGTTACATCCCCTATTGAATCATTTATTTGAGGAATGAAAATATGACAAGCATGCATGTCGTTTCTCTTTTGAACATCCTGTCCTAGTGTGTGCTGTCCATGGTGCTGAATTCATTGGCAGGAGAAGTCGGGATGCAGTGCTCCAGCTAATCCAGATACCTGAGCTTTGGGTGTCGTTCAATACTGAGAACCAATCAGATACCAGCGTGTAATTAGTTAGTTGTACATCAGGCTCGACTCAACCATTGCTTTTATAACTCTGTGAAGCAAAATGTAGTAATAAATATATAATCAAGTTTTACATATTAAAATAATAAATCTTACAAACAAATTTGTTAAAAATCTACTTTATAATGTGTATAGTATATAAATAGAATTTAATAGATCCGATCCAGCTGTTGGAGCTAGTATCGGCCCCCGTATCAGTATGTGGCCATCCCTCAGCAGAAAAGCTACGACGCTTGAGCAGGAGACTAATGACAGTCCGTATGAAGGTCTTAGATTCATTTTTGCCTCAAAACCTTGGAATTTGAAAAGGAGATGAAGAATATAGGAATATATTATTATTATTATTATTATTATTATTATTATTATTATAATTATTATATACATTTGCATTTTAGAAAATATTTTTTTTTTGGGGGGGGGGGGGGGGGGGGCACATTGCTGGAGAATATTTCCCAAAAATGTCTGATCCTTACTGAAACTGAAAACAGAAAGAGAAAGAGAAAAAGACAGGATACAAACTAAAATGATCTGATGTCACAGTACATTTTTTCTAGCCTCGCTGTCATCACTGTGCTTAGGTTTCACTGTTTGGACTGACTGACTGTAGAACCGGGGCTTACAGGCCTCCAGTCCCCTCTCAGTTTCAAGTGCTCCCTAGGACAGGCCAGTTTGAGCTGCTTGTCCTTCTAAGTTCAGCCAAAGAATAATTCCTCCCCCTCTCACATCACCAGCGTCGACATTATACAGAGAGACAGCTAAGTAATTGCCATCAAACTTTCCTGCTCGCTCCTCTTTCCCTGAGCAGTGGGGATGGGAGGGGTACAGTACAGTAGCAGCAGAAAATATGAACTGCATTCTGGCGGAGCACAGACCAGAAGCAGGGAGGCACCGCTATCGCAGTCCACTGCCACGGATCACAAAATGGGAAGGATCTGTTTGTAAATGCTCATTTTCACTCTGGAAAGGTGATTTCTGAAGACAGGACGGTTGTGTCTCTATAACAAGCCATACCGGCGAAGATTAATTTTTATATCTCGTGCATTGGGTTGGAGGATGTTATTGGGCTTCCTCAAATGAAGTCTCCAGCATCGACTCAGCAAGAGGAGGAGGCTAATTGGGCTGTGCTTTTTCTGTGATTTGGGATTTTGAAATTGTTTAAAAAAGGCATATCCTGTGTGAGAGGCATGCTATCGTTGGTTTTATTTAGATTGAATGGAAAGAAAAGCTAAAAGTACGGCGGGTTAGGTTAAAATCGATATAATTTAATAACAGCAATCTGCAATCTGGACGCTGTGGTTTCTGATCAACTGTTATGGCAGGGCCTAGACCTAATGGCTCGCTTTACAATAATGCTTTTGTGGTATTGTTGAAAGCAGACACTTCTAGAGCATATCCAAACTACTCTAGCCGCACACTTGGTGGGTGTGTATGTCATTTTGGGAGGTGAGCAGAGTTTGCTCCCAGTAGGCTATATCAACCACGATTTACATTTTGGGACTGAAGCAGAATGTTCATGTCCGTGTGGTACGCCAAAAAGATGGGCAGCCGGTTCCTCAACAATGTACGGAAGGCCAAGAAACATCGACATCATAAGATGGTAGGCATGTTTTTAACATGTTTACTCAATTTTCTTTCTCCACTATGGCTGTACCTCAACATATTTGGGAAAGCTTAGTGAAAATACGATTTTGCTTTGTGGCTCAGAGGTGGTGGTGCTTAAGCTTATGTTTGATTATGTTATGTGTTTTGTTTATAGAGGCTATGGCTGCACTTAGGGTGCATGATAGATATTTTAAATCACAGTGAGCCTGAGTAATCAAATTTGGTAATACTAATCAAATCCTGCTACTGCCCAGGCTGTGTGTGTGTGTGTGTGTGTGTGTGTGTGTGTGTGTGTGTGTAAACAGATGTTTGTGCGTCCTCCTCTAATGATGTGATGGTGCAGTTTCTTTTATTCAATAATCCAACAGACAAGGTGCTGTGAGTCTCCCACTAACTACAGCCACCAATCCCATGACCTGCACACATTCCGAACTTTTCCTGCACTCCATAGATATATGTAGGGTTCAATAAGAAGCCAATAAGTGAGCAATGTGCATGTGATGTCCAAATTAATCTCAGTCCACTAAAACCCACACACAAGCACAGAGGCAGCTAATTCATCAGCCATCCAATCTGTCACATGGCGACACATTAAAAAATGCTTGAGCCTTGTCTTCTTATTCACATGTCTTCAACAACCTTACACAGCCCTACGGTAAGACTCAGTCTGGAGTATTTGGTACTGTTATCTGTCAGAAGAGGAGCACTTTAGATACACACTAAAAGAGTGCAATACCCCAAAATCACCTTGTCTATATCAAACACTTGCCAATTGCTAGTTTGACATTGCGTGTATTTCAATAGAGGTCATTATCTTTCTTATTGACCGGATGGCTTTTACGTGTAAAAGGCTTTCCAGCTTCTGCAAGGTGTGCAGGACACGCAACGTTAAAGCCCCTCTAATGCAACCTTTGGTTTGTATCCAGTGCCAGCTCACACGTGACATCATCCCCTCTGAGGATAATGAAGTATTCTTCGCACGTTAATCTCAACAGGAAAGGCAAAGACAGCACTAGATGTTTTAAATACCCTTAGGCTTAACTAAACAGGTGAATGTTGTTATTATCGGCGTTATTTTTTATCTGCGTTATTTTGCCTAATTTGACGAAAACGTCGTGTTCGACTGAAAGCGACTAGAGGTGTGAGCGTGCACAGAATGTTTAATGAGCCTCGGAGAATCCTGCATGTATGCAGGCACATATGCACTGAGCAGTAAAGATTGATCAGATTATCTGAAAGTCTTGTGATTCACATATTCTGAAGGGAGCGTGTACAGTGTGTAGTTACATATTTAACAGAGGCTGAAGCTCATGGTTTGCAGCGCTAAATAACCATTACTGAGTCTAACTCTAAATAGAAAAGGAAATTCATGTAAACACGTTGATTCACTTTTTTGCTGCTCTGTTGTTTTTGCCTTAGCTAGGGGGAAAATAATTAGATATATTCTTTTATAAATGAAATTATGAAATCACAAAGCACTATAGCATGATCTGGAAATAAATAAATCAGGTTTATTTGTCTTTGAATATGCACATTCTGGCACTTGCTCGTTGTGTATAAATCCATCAAGAGGTAAAGGTCTGAGTGTGGATGGATGGTGAAGCTGCCTGTACAAACATGGCAGAGAACGGGTTAGCTGAATAGGTGGTGCTAAAATATAGGTGGGCAAGAGCAGCCAAACACTGTAAATCCTAACAACCGCGACGTTGAACGACTTGACAGAGCAAGGCGAGGGAGAGAGGGCTCTGTCAAAATCCCTGCAGGGAAACTGCCTGCACTGGGCTTAGATTTCTGCTGGCTATACTCATTATTTCTGTCTCTAGATAAGGATGAATTTGACGTAATGTTCAGCAGCACGGCCCGTTGGCCACAGCTACACGGTGAAGTTCAGCACAGGCGCTGTTATAATCGAACAGTGTGTGCCGAGTGTGGCGTATTGTGGAGGGCTGGCGATGATTTTTCTTCTTTTCCTCGTGTGGATGAGTGTTTCCTTATAATGGCAGCTATATTTAGCATCATTCAACTTGATTAATAATGAGAAAAGGGGGTTGGAGCACAGGAGAGTGGTCTTGGTAAAGAACAGGGTTTTTACACTACATTATGAAATATTGCAGGAAAATAAAAGAAAGGTGTTGTTATTCACCATACACTCATTTATATAAAATAAAGGACAGAATTACAGAAATCCGGATCAGTATAATGATGAAATACAATTTAATAGCACCACAAACTGCAAACATGCAGTTAAATCACCCCCTCTCTAAAAGAGTGTCAACAAAAACTCATTATACACTTCATGAAGGATTACTGCAGGACTGTTGCATTAGTTTTATCTAGGTGTACCTAATAAAGTGGCAATACATATCACTGTAATAATCCATGCAAAAACAGTTGGCTTTCATTCTTTGAGTTCCCATGACATCTTAAATCTAGAGCAACAGACTGAGTGAAAGAAATAACTTCTCATTACATCACATAACCCATTACCCACGCTGGGTGAGAGTACATGATTTTTCTTAAAAGCTCAGAGACTGTTCAGTTGTTTGTTTGTGTGTGTGTGTGTGTGTGTGTGTGTGTGTGTGTGTGTGTGTGTGTGTGTGTGTGTGTGTGTGTGGGTCTGAGCTGTCATGTCTGTGAAGGTCAGCATGCTGATTTTATGCTGCTGTTTGCTACTCTGTAAGCACTTCAGATGCACAGCGCCTCTCCAATGCTAATCAGCGTAGCACAGAACAATGACAGAAATGAACGCAGGAGCTTTGTTCTCCCAAAGAGTACTGCGCATTAGCATCATTCAACATCAGATACCTTGATGATGATGGTGAATCAATGAAAGGATGGGCTTATATATTAGAAAGAGATTAAAAGGAGAGGAATAAGAATAGTGTGTAGAGGTTAGCTGTCACCTTAAGATGAGCCGACAGAGAAGAGTCCCTGGCAGCAGGTAAACCCAAACCACATCAAGGCCAAAAACTCTCCTCTCATTGGCTTGTTGTCTTGAGAGATCTATTTTAAAACAACTGGCGGGTGGGAAGCAGAAGGCCGTGTACATAGTATTCACTGGTGTCACTTACCTGAGCTACACTGTAGTTCAACCAAGCTAAACCAAAGACCAAGAGGTGGGGCATGAATTATTTGTGTGTGTCCATCATGGTTGGATAATAACAAATGGCATTCGAGCAGTGCTGTCTATCCTTTAGAGTGACAGCCATAGTGAAAACACAGCTAAGAGGTAAAATGGCCATCAGTCCTGGCTGTGACTGTAGGTTCAGGGATATACTGAGAGCTCATCCAGGATCTTCATCTCTGATGTTCTGCCCTTAATAATGTGTCTCTTCTCTCTGCCTCCAGGGAAATACTCCTCCAGTGGTGGTGAACACCGACACACTCGATGGCTCCCCATATGTAAGGATTATGTTTAATCTTCCCTTTATTGTATTGTTACGTTAGACTCAACTTAACCGCCTTCGTGTTCAGTCCGTTTTTATCAGTAATTCCATTCCTTTCCCAGCATCCAGGTAGGTCTTTGTGCATTGTTTTAATCTGAATAACGGCAGTAATTAATTGTACCACTTTTTAATTAAAACTAGGTTTCTCTGTTTGATACACATGAGACTGAATAGAAACAGTGCTTGAATTTGATTTCTTTAATGATGCCTTTTCTCAAATGAAAGCGGTGAAATGTCTTGAACATATTGTCATGAATTGTAAGGGATTAGAGAATAAGGCTTCTCAGAGAAAAGCCTCCATGCTCCCACCACAGACCAGTATTTCTGCACCACTACAGCACAAAGAAAAGTTGTTTTCTAGGTCAGACACCAAAACAGTGAAGTCTGAGGTTCTTTAAATTCCCTCTTCCGCTGGGACTTGCTTTAATTGCAGAGGTAAAGCCGATGTGTAGTGGAGTTGTTCAGCCGGAAGGCTAACTAAAGAGCGTTGCTGCTATTTTCAACCAGGTACTGCATTGGTCCACACATACAGCAAAGACGAGCAGAACAATTCTGGAGAGACTTGTGTGAAACTTGTGTTTAAGAGATGCTATAATTAGACACTGGTGTGATAATGCTGTGTTCGGGAGCTGATGGGAAATCCCCCAAGCAGAACTTCCGAGTCACTTGATGAAGCAACACATTATGATCAAACCAGGGGGCAAACGTTGAATTAGCTGACTATGGGATGTAAACCATTATTTTTGCTTATAAACCAACAGTTAAGCTTGTATAATTATTTAAATAAATGTCAAATCTATTTGTCTTCAAATTACGCTATAAATCTAACATCATTTTCTGACAGGTGAACGGGACAGAAGGGGAAATTGAATACGAGGAGATCACACTGGAGAGAGTGAGTCTGTGAAATCTTTTAAACATCTGTATGCAACAGACAAGGAAAAATTATAGTTTGAAATATGTCTGTCTCCAATCTCTAAAGTCACCTTTACATGCCACATGCCTAGTGTGGATAATAATAATGTGATTTTGTTTGCATTTGCAGGGTAACTCAGGCCTTGGCTTCAGCATAGCAGGAGGAACAGACAACCCTCATGTGGGCGATGACCCCAGCATCTTCATCACTAAAATCATACCTGGAGGAGCCGCGGCTCAGGATGGCAGGCTGAGGTAAAAACCCCACACAAAGCCAGCCTTCAGGCATTCATCTTCCCACATTCAACAAATATAAAATCCAACCATCAAAAAAGCCCATGGGCCCATTAGTCCGACTCGGGTTTCAGATAAAAGAAATGCTGCTCTGCTGCTTCCATTCACCCTGCCTTCTCTTTTGAATTCACTGATTCAGCCAGTCACTATTTCTACCAGCAAACACACTAAGAGAAAAAGCCAAAGTAGAACTTCACCTCTTCATGTGAAGTCTGAAGTATTGTACCACAGCACTGCAACCTATTGACTGTCAGCCCTTCAGCATCAAAGTTACATCAGAGAAGACCTGCTTGTTAAATTCAAGATCTAATGCCTCAGCCCAATATCCAACTAATAATCTACTACTTTTATAGGTTTATCAACTAGTTTCTTTTCTTTCACCGTTTGTATTTTGTTCTAAAATGTAAACTACGTAGCTATTGTAATATCACCTTTTTGGTTTTTCTGTGAGGGTTAAACGAGTCTGATACACAACATTTATGGTAAAATATTTCTTATTTTAAGGATATGCTATTGAATATGTAAGGACACGGCAATAAACTGCAAAGAATAAGGCATACTTCTCGTCCTTGGCGTACAGTTGACCTATAAACGTCCATCTGAAACAACTTCAGGGTATAAAACAGCCCTGGAGAGAATACTTATATTTGCCTGAAGGCAGTGGGGGGGGGGGGGGGGGTTTCTTGGCCTTTTCTTTCTGCTATGAGCAATATCTTAACTATCTCGAGGTAAATACTGATTCTTACAACTACTAGCATTTTAAAAAATGGAATTCCTTGAAAACCTTACAAAACCTACAATTTACAGGTGTATAATTTGTGTTGCAGATGTTCTTTAGTCTCGACTTGATGATTCAAACACAAAAAGATTCTTTCCAACTTTCACATTCAGTGACTCAGTGGATCCTTTGATTTATTCAAAAATGAAAGTGTGGTTTAATAATGCTAATTTGGAATATTTTATGCAGTACGTACATAAATTGTTCTTTATAGCTTCATAAAGGTTGTCCTTATGAGCACAGAGCAACAGGGAACATTAAAGGATGCTCAATGGTGGAGTTGCACTACAATTGCCTTAACTTTTGTTGACTGTATGATAAAATGTGTTCTTCTCTCCAAAGAAATATGCAAAAATATATTACAAAAAAAGCCTCATAAATAATATGCAGCTCAGACTTTGTCATGTAAGTTCCTTTGTATAAAGATGTCAGTAGCCATTGGTTCCCTTTGGAGGTTGCTTTAGTGATGTGTCACACTTCAATCAGGAGAGATGTCATTGAAAGTGTGGCGTAAGAGTAATTAAACTCATGTATTTGATACAGTGTGCACACTAGGAAAAGTTGAAGAATTATGTGAGGAGTCGTAGGCAATTAGACTCCATCTTGGCATCATCATTTTAAGGGGGAGGTGATGCCATGAGAAGTGTACACGAACATTCCCCCTGATGGAGACTAGACACTGATGAAGGGGTGAAGAAGAGTAGCTGAAAATCTGGGCGGATGTGATGTGGAGGAGGACTTCTTATGAGCTCAGTGGACGTGGTGGTTGTGATGGAATCTGTGAGTGAATGGTGTGGAGGATGGTTGCGTCGACTCGACATTGAAATGACAACTGACAGCAGCGGAGAAAGGAAGAGTTTTAAAGTTTGACAACAACAAGATGATTGGCTCTCAGAGGTCGCAGCAAATCTCACTGGCGAATCACTTAGTTGAACCCAGAGAAGGAGGGAGTGAGGGAGAGAGAGAGAGAGAGAGAGAGAGAGAGAGAGAGAGTGTAAATTAACTGAGCAAGCATGAAGATAGTCTTCCTGATTGAAGTTTTGCTAAGCTTCATTTGTTAAACCTTTTCCAGCCCTCAAGAATTATTTCAGTCTTACAAGATTTTACACCCTATAATTTTCATGGCCATGAAAATCAATTTTAAACACTTGAATGGAATAGTGATAAGTAGAGTTTTACGCCCTTGGAGGATGAAATGTGTGCATCTGAAAATAGCTATTTCATCAAAATCTTCTTTGCTTGAAAATCAGCTTCTCTTCTACACACAGGCTGTCACTTGCACTTCAAGTATCAACTCCTCATTTTCAGGAATGGTTAACGCATAGACAGCTATACCGCAGCTAACCCTTGGGCTAGATCAAGCAGAGGAGTTTATACCCTTGTTAATATCGGACACTGCACATTTGGGGAAAGGGCCAGATGTCTGTGGTGAAACTGGATCCCCAATGCTGCGACAGTTGGAGATCGACTGCTCCTGACCTCATCTGGTGGAGGCTTACACCAGATTTCCTTTCTCTCTCCCTCCCTCAGTGTGAACGACTGCATCCTATTCGTGAATGATGTTGATGTGAGGGAGGTGACACACAGCCAAGCTGTGGAGGCCCTAAAGGAGGCAGGTGCTATCGTCCGCCTCTATGTTCTCCGCAGAAAACCAGCAGCAGAGAAAGTCACGGAAATCAAACTCATCAAAGGGCCTAAAGGTATGTTGAAGCCTGGACTGGTGTACAGCACCACCACTTTTATGTGGGATTAAGATTCCTTTCAGCAAGCTAAACTGTACCCTCTGGAATTAGTCTGCTCTGTGTTAACCCATATGTCCTTTACTCACTCTCTGTCTTCTTCGCATCACTCCCCTTTTCCAGGATTAGGTTTCAGCATTGCTGGAGGGGTGGGTAACCAGCACATACCAGGAGATAACAGTATCTATGTCACCAAGATCATTGAAGGCGGAGCAGCTCATAAAGATGGGCGCCTGCAGATCGGGGACAAGATATTAGCGGTGGGTCATTCATATAGACTAACTACCAGCATGGAGAGATAAATGCCAACACATATTACACATGTCAGTGATAGCCTCACAGTGTCACCTTTTAAGCACACACACACACGCACAGTCACGTGTGTGTGTGTGTGTGTGTGTGTGTGTGTGTGTGTGTGTGTGTGTGTGTGTGTGTGTGTGTGTGTGTGTGTGTGTATGAGCAGCATTTATGTATAAAGAGCCAAGGTAAATTACAGCTGTAATTTTCATTACTTTCAAAATATGTTATTAGCTGTGTAGGATGGGATTTAAATGTTTAACTGGAGTGTTGCCACAATGTGTCTCAAGCAGCATTCATGCCATCTGCTGGAGAGCAGAGAGACTGTAAGGTAGCAAGCTGATGGCAACACCAGCAACTTCAAAATGGTGCTTTGTTTCTCTATTGAATGGTGTCTGAGCTGGTGTTTCACCCCTAAATGTGCTACGGCAACATGTTTCTGCTCATTATGAATGTGGTCAAATTTACATTTACCATCAGTGACTATAAATTATATGTAATAATGTTGGCAATATTAACACATAGAGCTAGTTAAGAGTGGAAATTAGCATAGACTATTACTTTAAAGGAGTCATCACCTGGTTTTATACGTATCCAGCCCCCCTTGGATCGCTTTGGATCAATTCGTAAAACTTATTAGAAAAAAAAAAAAAAAATTTAATCAAACATTGAGCTTGTTCTGACCCTTTTTCGTACCGCGATTTTATCACGCGAGATTACGCGCGAGGTTTTGACTGGTCCGGATGTGCATTGTATAATATGTAATGAGGCGCGCGTTGATTCGCCGCAGGAAGGACAGAGCCGGGGGGGCTTGCCTGCATGCAGACTCCAAAACATAATGGCGGCGCTTCGGCGATTTCAGGTAGCGGACGGGGCGGGGTTGGGTGGTGAAAGAGGGGTGGGCTTATGCAAGTAGCCGCCACGGTGACGTCACCGAAGGCGCAGAATCAAAATCTCGTGCTTTAGGAATGCACACCCTTGTGTGCTATTCCTGTTCGGAAAAAGAGCAGAAGCGAAAAAACGGCGCCACTTTCAAACTCCAGCCTTTCAGGCAAGTTTCAACTGAGGTCAAACACAGATATGCATGTTTTAACAAGAGAAATTGCGATTTCCAGGTGATGACTCCTTTAAAGGCTCCCAATCCAAAGGGGACCCCAAGCTTTATTTTTGGTTGAGCTGATCTTGACCTATCTAATCTGATTAATGCTTAGTTAGCAATGTCTCTTATCATTTCCAGAGCAAAGCATTAATTTTACATTGAGCAGTTAATTCTACCTTGTGTAAGATTTAATTTGAGGTCAGCGTGCTGTAACAAATCAGTTTACACCTATTGTTTTCACTTTCATCACTAAAATTATACAATTTAGAATTATTAATTTAGATAGAGAGGTTTCTTTTACAAGTCTATGTCAATTTGATCCGTTGGTGTTTTCTCTGCAGAGCGGCGATACGTTAAAAACGTACTGAGCCTTGTGCTGTGCAGTCCTGAATTTGTTTCCCTGCTTGTTGTGAACAATCAGGTGAACAACGTGTGTCTTGAGGACGTGATGCATGAGGATGCGGTGGGCGCTCTAAAGAACACAGCCGAGGTTGTGTACCTCAGGGTGGCCAAGCCCAACAATCTGTTCCTGACAAACTCCTACAACCCTCCGGACCTCACCAGCAGTAAGCCACTCTTCAGACCTGAAACAGTAGTCAAAATGAGAGTATGGGATATCTTGTTATTTCTAAAATCACTAGAGATGGCTGTGGGAGTTATGTGAAAAAGCTGAGGGTTTTTATTTCCCCCCCTTACAAAAACACAAAAACATTTTGGGTGACTTAATTAAATTATGCCTTTGTAGTAAAATAATCTGAGCATGGTAACACTCTTTGTGCAACAGGATTTCATACATAAAGAAAATATCACATTCCGCAAGTGAATTTGGTGGAAAATCCCATTTATTATGTCTCTTTTGGTGTTGTGTGTATTTTTCCAGCATATTCCCATATGGACACTGAACTCAGCCACCCCAACTATCTTGGGTCAGATTACCCACAAGCCCTCACTCCAACCTCACCTAGTCGGTTTTCTCCTGTTCTACATGGCATGATGGGAGACGATGACATCCCCAGGTGAGCAATGATCCTTCAGCTAAACATGTAAATGTATTATTATTGGCACTATTAGCAGTAGTAGTAGCAGTTTGCAATGTGCATAATATCATTGATAACATGACTTTCCTCTCTCCTCCATCTTCCAGGGAGCCTCGCAGAGTTTTGATCCACCGAGGCTCCACTGGTCTGGGATTCAACATTGTTGGAGGAGAGGATGGGGAGGGAATCTTTATCTCTTTCATCCTAGCAGGGGGGCCCGCTGACCTCAGCGGAGAGCTGCACAAGGGCGATCAGATCCTCAGTGTAAAGACTTTTAACTTCCTAAAGTTGTCCCACACACACACACATACAAACACACATTGAAGGTATAATATGCAACACCTTCTTAAAAAAACAATGTGTAGACCGATAATCCCTATCAATCATCCCTTATGACCTACTAGAAGTGTGCTTTGGCAGAGTCTGTATCCACAGAGATCCTGCCCTCTGCCTGTATTTTCCATTTTCTTCCTATTTTGCTGTGTTTGGGACTCTTCTGGGGGGGTGGGGGTGGGTAAACCCCCAGCTAATAAGGAGGCCATGCAGCCCGTTGTAATTCCCAGGTCAAACACTGCCGCTTTACCTCTGCACCTCGGCCTACCGAGGCTCAAAGACCTCACAGGCCACAGCACGATGAAGCGTGCTTGGGCTGCATAAATCCCAAATGCAGCACCTTCCCACAGGTTTGTGAGGAGGTGTGGAGGTGTTAGAACATAACTCATAGCTTGAGAGAACACCACAGTGCTCTGTTCCCCTCTCTCTCTCTCTCTCTCTCTCTCTCTCTCTCTCTCTCTCTCTCTCTCTCTCTCTCTCTATATATATATATATATATATATATATACTGTATATATATATATTATTGCGCCGGAGAGGAGGGGCACATTTTAAATGCTCTCATTACAAACAGCAACCGACAATGACTACATATTATACCTTTAATGCATTGTAAGTAGCACTAGGTCATTTTTCAGCTGTGGTTGTTAACATATTGTAAATACATCAGGTGAACGGCGTGGACCTGCGTATGGCCACACACGAACAGGCAGCTGCAGCATTGAAGAACGCTGGGCAGACAGTAACCATCATCGCTCAGTACAGACCCGATGGTAAAGCAACAACTGTTATACATAACAAAGACATCTCTTTTCTATTATAACACAAGTTTTAAAAGGTCTTTATGGGTTTGTATTTCTGTGTTTCAGAGTACAGCCGGTTTGAGGCTAAGATCCATGACTTGAGGGAACAGCTGATGAACAGCAGTATGGGCTCTGGGACCACAACGCTAAGGAGTAACCCAAAGAGAGGCTTCTACATCAGGTCTCACACACAAATGCATCTAAATTTGCACACACTAACGCTGTGTTAAGCACATTTAGCCAAAACAAATTTAAATGATATGCTTTGTTAAAGTAACCAGCAATCTGACATTTATAAGCTTACAATCAACGCAGCCTTTTTAGGAACAGAGGACATTTTTGTGTGAAATGAATGGATTGCTCTGCATTTACAAAACAGAATCTTTTGTGGCATCGTCATATATTTAGTCATAATTTGAGCAAAGTGAGTCATCCACTAAAGTGCTGTTATGGTGCCAAATGTTGTTTTAAAAATTATGGAGTAACTACAAAAGCCTTTATATAGCTGAAATGTTGCGTTTTGAAAGTGAGAATGTGAGTCATAAGTCACCGGAGGGAATGTGATTATTAGAAAGAAATGATTAACTGTAGACACTGCAGACTAAGTGGGGCAAGTCAGAGAGGCTCTGAAGTTGTGTGAGTGTAAGCCACAACAGAGAGATAAAATGGCAACGCAGTGGTACTATGTACAAGAAATCCCAATAAACTACATACCAGGAAGAGAAATGTACAGTGTGTAATTTGGGATATTGTCCAATGTCGGCTGTGTGAGTAGAATAGGAGTTCAATTAATTCAAAAAGTCTAATGAGCAGAGTCCATTCCCCCTTTAAAAAAAAACAATTTTACACAATTTGGCCTTTTCATGTTTTTTTTTAAATGGCCAAGATTTATAGCTTATGTAGGTCTGACTAATGGCTCAAACCTTTTAAGAAAAAGGATTATCTGAAATGTACACAGACAAAATTAATGGAACAATTAATGATCAATTACAGGCTGTAAGGCCACCCGACCCAATTGGCATATCTTTAAGAAACTCAAGTTAGTGTTCAGTCCTGGGTGAACATAATATCCATACAATGTGCAGGCTACATTAAAGGCTCCAAACTGTACAGGAATAAATAACACACACTTAGATGCAAAGCATATGTCTGAGCTAAGCTGCTAACACAGTCCAACAAAGTCTGGAGACACCACAGTACCACTCACACTGGCTTTATAGGTATCTTGTATATTTACTGTAATGTCATCATCCCATGCCCATCTCTGTTTCAGCACCATGAACAGCGTCACCAGCACACCAACCAACCAGCCACACGGATATGACATAAACAGATTAATGCAAACTATAAATTATGTTCCTAATAATTATCACAAGCTGTGCAACAGGCGACAAACCGAAAACCCTGTCACAGTTCACCAACAAGTAAAAGGAATATGGGTCTTACCTTTAGGAGAACGTCTTACTTGATGTGTAAACTGTTACTTCAGTCCTCAGCAGGTCCAGGTGTAACTCAATGATCATATGGGTTTTAGCAACCTATTGACGCCGATAACCACCCACAGCTCAGAATGTCAAGACTATTCTTTTGAGTGGAGTTATCGACACGTTGTCCCGTTGCCATTTTATTGTAGTTTCCCTCCAAAAAACCCTCCAGCAGTCTGCTTCTCCCGTGGTCCGAGTTCCGCCTCATTTGTATTCTGTCGATAAAAGCTAGTTTATGCTTCATTATAGGCTTACTACGCATCCGTAATAGCGTCACCTGTCTGGCTCCTGTTAGCGAAGCTAGCTTAAACCCGTTGAAGAGAAACGTTAGCTCGGCTCCAGGTGAGTGTACCTGCTGCTGTTCTTCGGGGCCCAGAAGTCTTGCTCTTGTTTGTTCTCGGACTAACAGGCGGAAAGTATCTAACCGTGACGTAGACTACTTTACCTATCATTGAACTGAATGGCTAGATGACAGAAGCACCTACCAAAGGCTTTCTGTGCTAAACGTAGCTTAGCTTTTTAGATGGAGGCTAGAAATAAATAAAAAATAGAGGTTAGAGGACTCTTTTCATCAACACTTCGGCAGTAGAACTTGCGCCAGATACGAGCAATCAATCAATCACACGTTAAAAAACGACAAGTACCGGTATGAATCCAAAATGGCGCAGGATTTCTTCTTTACATAGCGACCGGAGTCACGAATACAAGCACGAGCGCTTTGTGCTGCCACTAGTGGCCGGAAACAATATTGCAATCGTGTGCTCTCTTTTTCTTTCTTTTTCTAGTATCTAATTGCTTGTTTGTTTGTTTTTTTAGTCTTTATGAAAAACTTAAACTTATGTTTTGGTCACAGAATGTTGGTGTTTAAGTGGTTGTATATAATTTCAATAATTTAAATTTAGTGACTGATTTTGAATTCTTCCATCACCTAGGGCTCTTTTTGACTATGACAAGACTGCAGACTGTGGCTTCCTCAGTCAGGCACTGGGCTTCAGGTTTGGGGATGTGCTGCATGTGTTGGACTGTGGGGATGAGGAGTGGTGGCAGGCCCGTAAGGTCAGCCCCCAGAATGAAGCTGAAGAGGTCGGCTTCATCCCTAGCAAGCACAGGTCAGACTTTTCCCTGTGAGTGAGCGTGCGAGGTCTGATTTTTCTTTCATTGTGCGTCAACAATTTCTAACTGGGTTAAACTCATATTACACTTCCTTGCTCTGTCTCCGAAGTTAAATATCTTTGTTCTTCCTCCTCATCTCTACAGGGTGGAGAGGAAAGAGTGGTCTCGTGTTAACACCAAAGAGAGGGTAAGTTCATACACCGGAGCTGTTTGAATGAGTTGTGTCTGTCAAACTGCCTCCCAGTGGGTAAATCTATGCTGCTGTGGTTTCTGTTGCAGGACCATGGTCGAGACAGCTTGAGCACTCAAGGTGATTAGCATGAAGCACAAATGTACTGTGTAGTGAAACTGCAAGCTACCATTTATACATGTATACTAGCTGATCACTGGGCAGCAACAGCAACAGCAGTATATTTCTTTTTTATTTACAAGCACATTGATGTGTAAATAGTCAAAGAATACAGCCACACACTGTACTATCCATGACCACATTGATAGCTCAACTGGAGGTGACTGCCATCTGCCAATAACTGCAATTACAGAGCAGGCCCTTCCTTTGCCCTACTCTTTGGCATTGCTGTCATCTACAAATGCATCAACGCCAATTTGTGTACATTTCCCAGGCTGCCAAATATAAACAAATATAAATTATTTTCCTCTGGACTGTAGTCCAAAGAACAACTTAATTCCTCCTACTCTTGTCAATACCAAACATCTGATATACTAGCTGCGACATCTGAAAAGAAAAACCCATTCGCTACACATAAACACAGACTCATAAACCTAAATATAATTTCTAATGGTGAAATGTTATTTGCCTGAATGCTGAATGTTGTGTCCTGTCACCAGGGAGAGATAAAACCTCACAAAGTTATGAGACTGTCACCCAAGTGGAAGGTAAGGCCATACAGAAGTCCCACTATTCAGGCTTTATATCACATTTCATTTTTGTTTTACTTCACTTTTCTGAATGCTCCCACTCTCTTTCTACTTTCTCTTCACGCTAAGTTCATTATGCGAGGCCCATCATCATTCTGGGTCCTGTGAAAGACAGGATAAATGATGACCTGTTGTCTGAGTTCCCTGATAAGTTTGGATCTTGTGTCCCACGTAAGTAATTATGCTGTCAGTCACGGAGACTGATCTGGTATTCTGTATTTTATTCTCATGTCACTGCTGCCACCTGCAGCCATTTTAGGGTGATGTCTGCATAAAAGGCTTCATCCCCCCCAGCGAAGTAATTGCTTTAATTTTGAGATTCAAAGTGTACGTGCTGCTTTTATTGTTTCCTTCTTCCCCTGACAGACACCACACGGCCCAAGAGGGAGTATGAGGTGGATGGGCGGGACTACCACTTTGTGTCGTCACGGGAACAGATGGAGAAGGACATCCAGAGCCATCGGTTCATCGAGGCGGGCCAGTACAACAGTCACCTGTATGGCACTAGTGTCCAGAGTGTCCGTGAGGTGGCTGAGCAGGTACGCAGGAACCTGTGCTACCAGGAAATAAGAATTAATGGCAATGATAGAAAAATAAAAACATTTCCAATCATTTTAAACAATTTGCTTAAAGACTTTTACAAATTATTAACACTGTAACAATGTATTTATTAATCCTTATCCTTTCTTTGCCTGCATGGTGCACAAGCAGCAGGGGAAACACTGCATCTTGGATGTATCTGCTAATGCTGTGCGTAGACTACAAGCAGCTCAGCTTCATCCCATCGCCATCTTTGTCCGGCCCAAGTCACTGGAAAATGTCCTGTATGTACTTCAAAAAGCACTCGATGCATTTTCTGAAATGTTTGGTTGGCAGACATGGAATATGCTGCACATCACAGAAGAATATGCGTTAGAATGAAGATTTTGTGTGTGAACTTCACAGAGAGATCAACACTCGGCTGACAGAGGAGCAGGCCAGGAAAGGAATGGACCGAGCCCTAAAACTGGAACAAGACTTTCTAGAGTGTTTCTCGGGTAAGAGTGGAAAGTTTGTGTATATTTGTCGTGAGCACACAGGAATGATGTGTACACACACGGAGCATGGGATTTCAGTAGCAATCTGGAATCATGTACAGGGTTTTGGTTTGGATTATAGCAGCATCAGATGGTAAATGTGAGCTAAGACACCCGTGTTGGCACTCAGCTGTACGCTAATCTATTTGATGTGGAGCGGTGATCCAAAAAAATCCTCCATTTTATGATTACCAGATTTTTGAAACGATAGGTTGTCCATATTTTAAGTTTATTGCTGCCACTCAAGTGCACACTTTAGAGGGTGATAATTATGTGCATTTCACTGCATCACTTTTTTCTCTTTTTTTAAAGTTGTTTTTAATGCCAACAAACGCCAATGATAAAACAAACCACGAAGATTAAAGACATTTTTCCATTTTAAGGCAGAGCTGAATGAGCCTTTGGAATGCCTCCTGGGAGGACTCGGGGCATTTTAACATTTAAGGGACACATTTAGGGCAAATCACAGCGGACGCTGGAACGGGGATGTGAGGTTTCCTCACAAATCCGCCCCTGTCTACAATTTAGAACAAATCGTGAACAGCTGTCATACGTGACATTTTAGAACGTGCGTGAGACTGAATAAATATGTGGGAGACATGCAGAATGGACATGAACATTGTGATTTCACACAATATTTACACTGTCATGCAATTGTATTTATAATTGGTTATCCCTCTCATTGTCTTGTGAACAAATCTGATAACATGTTTTTCCCCCTTTTGTCTCCCTCTTTCTTTCCACCCAAATGACTCCATTTCCCTTCTTTCTACTGTCCCTTTTTTCATTGCTTGCCTTTGTTTCTTGTCTTCTTCACCCCTCATTGTCCTCCCTCCCTCACACATCCTTTGTCCTGCTGCAGCTGTCGTGGAAGGGGACAGCTTTGAAGAGGTCTATCACAAAGTAAAGACAGTGATTGAGGAGCAATCGGGGCCTTACATCTGGATCCCCACTCGGGAGAGGCTGTGATGCTGCACCCGTCCGAACCACCCCTTTCTCACAACCACCAACCGACACCACCCTTCACCCTCACGGCCAAGCCAGCCTCGCCTGCCTGTCTGTCCTCCAGCAAAAGTCAGTGCTTAGGCAATCACTGAGAATGATACAGAGAGACAAATGCATACCAAGACAAACACAGAGACAGAGACAAACACAGGAAGTGACACAGCGAGGTAAAGAACGAAACCAAAAAAGAGACTCTGAGACAGATGTGACCGCAGCGATGTGTAAGAAGACTGAAAGAAAACGACTAAGCTAGTATTCCACCTTAATGAGGCAAAACTGAGTGTGGAGGCCCTGTTCATGCTCAGCATTAAAATGCATCTTGGCCACAAGTGGACAACTTTAATTACAGCCGTGACTGCACCGAAAACTGGGGGGGCGCAAACGTCCTAAACACAGTTGATTTAGCGCTGTTGACAATTTAGTGTGTAACGTGTGTTCTCCCTTTTTTCAGATGCAGTCGCGGTTTCCCAACAGATTAAAAGCAAATGTGAAGCGAAATCCAATCACTAGTGATTAGTTGAAAGATTGCAGATGCATTCTGATGCCAGGTGTGAACTGCAGTCCATCTGCACCTCAATACGCTCCGGATGTATCTGGACATAGTTTGAACAGGGCTTGAAATAGAGTAGAGGGTGACCCAGCAAGTTCACGTCCCCCGTTGAACACCTCCACGCACCTATGTTTGAGATGAAGGTGCCCGAAAAGACTCTTTTTATATCACCTCCTGGCTTTCTCTCCTCCTCCTCCTCCTGTCAGCTCTGCCTTGTTTCAGCACAGGAAAGGGGGGAGACTGAGAACGGGGCACCGAGATCCTGCTGAGTCCCTCTTGATGAGGAGTCTTTTCTTGGCAAAGAGTCCCTTTTCTTGTGAATCTCCTCTGAGGGGCGAACTCAGAATAACACCTCAGTGACCAAGACTGACATTTGCTCAATCACCCATGTTCAATATTGCGAGGCATTATTTAAAGGCAGTTCAAATAATTATAATGATTAAAAACTCATATGCTGAATTTGTGCATGCATCCTCAAAGACAATGGAGACAGGAGACAAAAACAATGGAAAAATCAGACTTAAAAAGAAAAAAAAGAAGAAAAAATGCTTTAAAAAAAGAAAGAAAGGAAGTGGGGTGTGTTCTCCTTCTCCACCTCCTTATTGTGGAGGAGTTTTTTTTAGCATGTCTCTTGAAGGAAGAAGAGAGACACGGTCATGACAAATGGTCATGAGAGGCCAAACCTGAGTACAGGAGATGCTCTGACATATGTTTAGCCTCTGCTCTCTAATGCACACACACACTCTCACAACCACACACACACACACACACACACACACACACACACACACACGTAGAGTTGTAACCTCAGCTGTAACCTAGCACACTCCTCCATAGGGCAACGGGCTGTTCTGACCTGCTGGTCAGAATCCAGGATGATTGTTATCTCTCTAGGCACAAACAGCAGAGCTGTTAGCTTCATCACACCGCAGCCGACTCACTGATCACTCTTCCAAAACAATCCCTCAGCCGCAGACGTACACACACCGTTTCCAGTGGCCGCAGTAAAAGCCATGGTGTGTGTGTGTGTGTGTGTGTGTGTGTGTGTGTGTGTGTGTGTGTGTGTGTGTGTGCGTGTGTGCGTGTGTGCGTGGGTCTATATGTGTGTGTGTGATTCGTGTGTGGAGATTCCTCTGTGTGGGAGGAATAGGTCTTATTTTATTCTCTCTCTTCCACTTTTTCTCTGCTTCTTTCTCCCTCTTGTGTCCACACAAATTAAAGATAAGTCATGTTTAACAAATAAATGGCCTATATATATATATATATATATATATATATATATATATATATATCTTTTTTATGACAATTTCTAACGGGACTAAGTCTGTAAAAACCTCCAAACAATATTCCATTGATTCCTTTTGGTAATATTGCAGTTTGGTTGTTGAATTTACTCAAGTTCCCATGTTATTGTTGTAAAACATCAGAAAAAACGCGACACAGAAAGAAGTGAACCGTTGAATATGAAGCAGACCTCACACTCGAGCTTTGAACTGACATCTTTGACATGTTCTCGTGTACGTTGAAAACTCTATTGAAACACATGTACAATGCAGCTGTGCGTGTGTTTGTGTGTGTGAATGTGTGTGACTGTGTGCCTATGTGTGTTTGCTGCTTGTGTGTGTGTGTGTGTGTGTGGGGATGACATGAAAACATGTGTTGTGAATAAAATATAGATGATGCTATATGAGAATATCTATCCTTTATAACATCCACTGGTGGTTATAATGTATAATACATTAATGGGTGGTGTGTGTATGTGTGTGTGTGCCAGAGCGAGAGAGTGAGACACACACATGAAGATGTAGTGCAATACTGCTATGATGTTATGCAATGAAGATGGTTTTACGTGTGCGTCTTAAGATTTAAACAGTATTTATAAAGTTTGCACTGACGGCATTATATGCTACAGGTACCGGAAAGAAAACGACATGGACTCCGAGGTTTTATGAGCATGTGTTTGTATTTAACTTATAATTTGTTCTGAATTATAAGAGTGAAGGTGGAAGTATTGATGGAAGTGACCATTCATATTTATTGTTTGTTTATTTTTGTTCACTTGCTTCACAGCTTGTGAATGACAAGTATTACGTTTTTTGTTTATGATTCATTATTTATTTAGATCTGTCACAGGTTCCTCTCAAGTCTGTATATTTTTGTATTTTGTTTTGTTTTCTTTCCACATCGAGAGAGCTTCAGGGCCAGAAATGCTGTAAATATAATAGAGATGTTGGAGTGCTGTGTGGCTTTGGATTAAGCCGTTCACACTACTGAATTGATGCGTTGCGTTCAGGATCCATCAGAGCCACAGCCCACTTTAACTGATCAAACACAGAAACAACATCTGCATACACACACACACACACACACACACACAGATATCAGCACATTCATTTACATTGACACATTGAGAGAATCACAGAAACAACACATGACAACACATCCATGAATGGAATAATATGTTTTTCAATTTCTTTATTTGAGGGTTCAATGTATTTCTTAATATCTCCTCAGCCATCCGTATCATAGTGTGATATTCCTTATAAAATATATGAATTTTTACAGAAAAGACTGATTACAAAGTTACAACAAAGTCAACTGATGCAGAAAAATATATTTAACAATGACAGTATCAAGCAAAATAAAATGTTCCAGTTCAGTGAAGCGCTTGTTGTAAATTAGCTATAAAATAATAAAATGAATTTAAAAATGCTTTCTGAAAACGGACTCTGCAGCCTTGTTTTTATTTTTATTTATTTGTCTGTTGATGATTGGATGTCCTCACAGTTCCACAGGTGAAGGCTACATGAAAGCAACATTACGACCAGGGGAGGGCACTCATTCTCCATTTTCAGCTGCTGAGAGCTCTACTCAGCTGCATTTGCTCCACCACCTCCCCTTCTCTCATAGGGGAACCATTTTCTCTTTAGAAAAGCATGAGGAAGAAAATCCTTTCATTTGACTGCACGTAATGCTATGTGTGTGTGTGTGTGTGTGTGTGTGTGTGTGTGTGTGTGTGTGTGTGTGTGTGTGTGTGTGTGTTTGCATGACAACAAGCAGACATTCACACTGTTTGTGGGTGTTATATGATCATAATCCCTATGCCATCAGATTTAAAGCATATTTCTATCACCTGTACAGGTTTCAAAGGCCCAATCTGTAATTCAAATGTAAAGAAAACCGAACAAATGAAGTGTTATTGGTTATGGAAGCGACAAATGCTAAATGGAGTCATAGAATTGCATATTGCTCCCATTTTAAAACCAGAAATGAGAAGAAATACCACAAGCTGTTAAAAACCTGTGCAATTCCACTTCAGTCTTTAGAAGCACATTCTTCCCAGGAAAGTATTGTCAAAACCCACATTTGTGTATCAAATGATGCACAGAATATCTGGTGAAGGCATAAGCAAGTTTCTCACGCAGTGTACAGCTTTGATAAAGAGCGTGAATAAACTCGGACAGTGTGGAATACGATTATTTTCTCACCTTGAAACTTAAAACTTGAAAAAATACTCATCTGTTTATTCATTTTCTCAACCACTTATTGAGGGTTGAGGGAGGCTGAGGTTTGACTCGTGAAATTCCAACCATCAATCACCTTGTTGACCACAGCCTGGTCTCTGCTGTATTACACCTGTGTGTGTGATAGAAAGGATTTGACAGAGGGAGGGAGAACATCCATCAAAGGCCATAAAAAAGGGACTTAAACCTGCAAATTGGTATGTATCTGAGGCTTTACAGCCACCAGGTTACTCCCATCCACATGTTTCTGTTATCCTCCTACCAGCCATTAACAGGTGTCTGCTCCATACAGGGCACGTAATGCATCTTCCCCACAAGCTGGTGGGGGAATGCACGGTTGGATCCCACAGCAAGACAGATGCCTCACAGATGGATTATTGAAAAACGGGCCAAAGTAATGTGGTTACTTCAAATTTACAACTCTGAAATTTCCTCCCAATTAAGTAACTGACTCACTGGATAAACTCTCTTTTTAATCATTAAACTGATTCGTGTTTTGGGAAACCTCGAAAAAAAACCTGCATGTCACAGATGTACGCATGGTCCGCTTCCAACTCCCTGTTTCACTGCCAGGGCGGACGGTCATTTCAAACTAGGGAGGGATGAGAAATGAATGCTTCCAAATGGAATAATTAAATCAAGCCGGTGATTCAAATTTCAGTCCAAACACGGCAAAAAATGAGGAAGCTTGCCGGAGTGAAATTAGCAGGATAATTGTCAAACTGTTAAATCTCACAATTCTAAGCGGGATCAAGGTGATAGTCATTACACGTTGCAAGTCGGTCCTATTACTGTATCATCGACAATTACTGACAGCCTGTTTCACAATAGGCTGGTAATGGAGGAGCACCTCTTTGTGCCTGCTGCTGGGATCCAGAGCCGCAGTGACAGGGCCGGATTTGGATGAAAGAACAGTTGACATGTGTGTCTTGGGAGTGCTGGAAAGAAGAATTAGGTCCATGTCACGCATTCAGAGCGACCTCACTGCTCAAATGCAGTAAAGCATTTCAGTACAACACAAGCTATCGCATAACTCAAAGCCAGTATTATCAGCATGAAGGCACACCAACTGAACCTGAACCTTTACTTCCTGACTTGCAGTGCACACCCTCAAGTTTATCACAATAAGTGCTGAGGTCTTCTGGATAGATATATATGTGTGTGTGTGTGTGTGTGTGTGTGTGTGTGTGTGTGTGTGTGTGTGTGTGTGTGTGTGAGTGCACAGGCAAGCTTTCAGTAAAGAGGTGCACATTATGTCAATTCATCACATTTATAAAAATGTCCCCGTTTCAAGTTCCAGATGGGAGTGCTTGTCGTCTTCAGCTCTCATGGAATTCTTTGGTCAGGTAATCCTATTAGGTCCAGGATGATTATACAGCAGGCGTGTTCCTATAAAGGAGTTTCAAGAACCGTTAGTCACAAACTTCACACAAAGAAACATTTCAATCTGTCTTCCAAACACTTTGCTATACACGTGAGGTTGTCAGCAGCATTTGTTACCTTCATTACAACATGACAGCGACAGCGTGGAGGAGATCAAACACAGATCCTTTTCCATGTTCATATTTTATTATTCATTTCAGCTTGCTTTGTCTTCGACTCTACTTTGTCTTTTTTCTCTTTTGCTCCTCCACCCGTGAGGTCTCAGCTGGCACCCGTCAAACGTGTTTGTTTAGGACAACTCCAGCTCAACTCTTTTGTTTATGTCTTGTGCTCCAGATGATGTCACTCCAGCGCTTTTCATTCACGTATCACACCGACGGTGTGGAGATCAGATGATTCTTTCCTCAGATCGGTGTGCTCAGGGTGTAGTGCAGAGTTCTCCATCAACACGCTGCTTCATGCTGTTTGAAAAGAGCTCCCTCAAGTTTAAGATAATACTGACTCCTGCGGGTTTTGTGTCACAGCTCTCAGACAGATGTTGGATTAAACCTAATGTGTTCTTCTGCCTTTTCCTGACTCTCAAAGGCATATTATGATAATTTGGCAAAAAAGAGGAAAATCCCACACTGTGTCCAAACCTGCAGAAGATAATTTCTGTGCTGAAATAATGTGAGAATGGAATGGATTGTGAGGAGTGTTTTGGCATTTTTACATCTGTTGAAAAATTCCCATCTGTTGAACTGCCCGTTCCACTAATTAAAACATGTCATGTTTGTTTCAAATGAATATTACCTTCTGCATTTAATATTCAACTACCTTGAAATTAATGGAAATTGACAGATATTTGTTTAGTTTTTTTTGCACAGTGATGTTTCACCAATGACAGCGATTTTAAAACACAACCCACGGTCTCATTTTATAAGCTGCATCTGCAAGGGCAGAGTTTAGCCCATGAAGGCTTATAATGTCACCTATAGGCCAAATCCAAACTTTCATTTTGTAGAAGCAAAATGAGTATAGGCATATGCCATCTTTTTTAATTTTTAAATGGTGCAGTTCTGTCTCTGTATAGTGCCTATCTGACTCTGTTAGGAGTCAAGGTAGGAGCTCCTTCATTAACATGTGTGATAACAAGCTGTTCCATGGCGTGCAAAGCGGCACTGTCAAATAGTTTTTAGCTGCTTATGCATGCATCGTGCTGTTATGACATATAAGTTGTCGAGGGCCAACATAAAAGCATTCAGTTCACATCTCATTGTGTTGCTACTTTGAAAGAGCCACCGTTCTATGTGATGTGGAAAGAATACAGAGACAAACACGGATGCAACCATGCATGGCTTTAGCTCAGCCAGAGGGGGTCAGGTCATTCTTTGCAGGATCATTGGAGGTTCAATCCCTGGCTCATTCTATCCACATGTCAAAACGTGTGTATGCTACAGTTGCTTTGAGCTAAACGCTAACATCAATGACATTTCATAACATGCTAATGTTTAGCTGGTATGCTTATTTTCATGTGTTAGCATGCTAACATTTGCTAATTAGCTCAACCCATAAAGAAAAACTTAGGTTTGTGGGAATATTTTTGTTTTTGTCACAAACCATAACCAACCAGATTTTGACCTGATGGTGGCGCTGTGTTTGGGGTGCATGAATGACGAAAAACATGTAGTGCAATACAACAAGTAGATGTCAACCACATGGTGGCGCTAGAGGAAAAGTCGGGGGAACCAAAAACCAGCGAGATTGAACTGTGGTATCAGTCATTCTAGACTGTGAGATATTTAACTGGATAAGTGAAAACTTACGTCAGCTGTCAAGTGACATTCAGCCTCTGCAACAACAAAGAAATTAGTATTTTGTGCACAAAAGCTGACAAATAGCCTCGTTTTCTTCCGTCTTGGGTCAATCAGATTGCAAACCTTTTCTGTCTCACACTCAAGAGGTTCTATAAATCATAGACTAAGTGTGAAGAACAAAAATGTAACCACCCAGGGACATTTCTGCCTTGTTTGTTTCACAATTATTTCCCACTGAAGCTCCCACCGCAGCTTGCCAGTGGAAGTGAAAGCGGAAGAATTTCATGCACTGCATACAGCAAATGTGACAGCTTTGGTGACTGGAATACCCCTAAGCGTCATCCTTATGCTTGCTGCTTTGAGGTTCTATCCATTTATATAAAACAAACATATTAACAAAGGGACAGAAAGGAAAAGGCAGTTGTTTTTTTCCCCAGAAGTGAGCAACAGGCTTTGTTACAGAGTCAGGATGAATCTCAGACCTCTTTTTTTTTATTTAATTAATTCCTTAGAATTTAGAATTTGCTGTACAGCTGATTATGCAAGAATCATTCTCATGTGTCATATAGAAGCTTTTGTAAGCTTTTGGGAGATGCAGCATTACACCATTGGTAAGCTTTTGATGTGAATGGGATGGATAAAATGAACGTGTTTCATCCAATACAACCCTTAGAAAATAACGTATCAAAACAAGTCTACTCCAAAAACATACTGGCCTTGCCAAAATTAAACATCGGTCTGGCCTTGTTAGAGAGCTTGAATTGCAAATGTCTTATTTACATTTTGTAATTTACAGTTAAATTAGCATTTTCTCTCATTTATGCCGCTGTCTCAACCAGACCGTCTTCAAAAAACTGATTCCATTGAGTTCCCCTTGAGGAAAACTCCCATGAATTAAATAAGAAAATAGGCTATGCTGCAACACTAGTAATAAATCTGTAATGTTATGGCTGTCATTAAAATATGCTGTGTTCTGAAAACATGCACATTGAAAAGAGAGATGTCATTAAACATACACTTTTTAAAAGATGGTCAGTGAGGTGGCACAAATAGCTGCGTGGTAGCTCATTTCTAATTCTAACGGAGCTGATTATGCTAAATTTAAGTTTAGGCCTATTTTCATTAGACTGCAAGAAAACAGGCAGGTTTCCTACTAAGTTGGTCTATCTGCATTTCGCAGACTTCAGCTTATTTGACCCCGACTGGAGACCATGCAACGTGTTCAAATCCCCAGTGTCAAAAGTTATCAGGCCTGCAGAGGTGTCCTTGAAGTCCTGTATCACACTCTTCACCGGTGCTGCTCTGTGGCTACGAGTTGCCCTAAATGGAGAGTCCTAACATGTTGCAGCGAACGCATTTCACTAAAGATGCTCCTTGATTTTTGGCACCAGGAATGAGTTCTCAATCTGATTGCTTTCCCTCCAGCTGGGCTTCGCTCGGGCCAAGTTCAGGCTAGAATCAATATGGTTAATTGGACTCAAGGACTGTCTAGGTACCACCACTACCTTCAGATTTCATCTAGAGGACAGTTTACAGCATACCACTAGGCTGCTTGTGGATACTAGGAGCTTAATTGTTGTTTTGGAGCAGTCAAGACACTCAAAAATACTCAGAAAGTAGTGCCAATCCGTTGTCAAAATAAAAGCTTACAACTAACTTAGAAACAAGAAACTCCCATTTGTGAGGGACACCATGTGGATTTGAAACAGTGAGAGGAATACAGAGGGCTGCCACAATAAAGTGAAAATGTACCAAACGGGGGAATAAGCTGACCTCAATGTAGAGACACCTTGCTCATTCTATGAGAGAACAGGTTACTGGATACGTGACTTACAGTGCTATACAGAAGTACATAGCACGAAGAATTTCAGAAGTAGGTGTGACACAGCGGAGCTTGCATGGAAGGCCACCTTGAAGTCATATGAATGGGTTTATGTGGATGAATGAATAATGCTAACTCAACTCCATCAGTCTACACACACGGAGACATATGGGCCAAGATGGCTATTGTTGGAAGATAGTATATTGTTCCAATAAGTGTGGTTGCATTGGAAATGTTTGTATGGTGTCAAGTAAGGTGTAGTTACAGAATGGATGGTGTATATAACTCTAAGTAAGAGTTGTATTGCTTTTTGTCATGCATATAGGCTAATGTATGACATTATTAAGGGATCTGATAAATCTACAGACATGTTTCTGTACTGTGCTTCTATTTCTATGTGTTGGAGTTGGATGTTTTTTGCAAACTGTGGCAACTATACTAGTAGTTCCCCTGTCAGACCTGTGTGTATAGCCTAAACGTTCGCCAACGAAATAACCATAATCAAATCTGTAATGCTTAATTTAGGATATTCATTACCATCCAGATGTTTCTCAATACGGATTTTATTTTGAAAGATCCCTCCGGAAACCTTGCATCTTATCACGTGCCCTTGACTCTGCTGCTATGGAAACGACAGCCTGTAGGCGGAGCTTGCTGCTGCCATTCGACTCCGGGTTTGACGCGGTGCTGAAGTCCACTGTGACCGGCGTACAGTAGTCATCCCTGCGAGCTACAACTTTTATTAGCCGCCGTCCGTCCGTCCGTCCGCTCTGCTGACTTCCCGGGGAGAAAAAGTAGACATTGTCCTCCAGCTTCAGTCCGTTTGTGTTGCCTGTTAATCCAGGCCAGGCTAGACTAGACATCCCCACCACCTTCCGAGGGCTTTTCTCCCCACCCGCAGACAAATAGTGCTTTAAGGGGGACAACACACACTTTGGTGGATTGTTGGCTGAAACATGACGATGTACGAGTCGGCCGATAATGAGGATTATCAGCGCAACTAACACATGCAGTGAGGTTGCTCTGTTTGCGGATCCAGCCTGCTCGGCCATCGAGCTGGGGGCAGAATTTGGGGAGAAGTCGTGTGGAGCACAAAGAGCTGTTTTAAAGCCCCGAGGATACAACAAGTCTCGGACCGTGCTGCCGGAGGACCGAGCCGGGAGACCAGCTGTTTACGACACGTTCGTTCACCGCCAAACAAAAAGTTGGACGATTCGGAGAAGTTTCCAGCGTCCGGAGCCGTGTCCGACCACTTCAACGTGCTCTTTATCCACTTCAGTCAAAGTGTCTTTTTCCTTTTTATTATTCATTTTTGTGCTGCAGTGTTTTGACCACCGTGTGAGTCTCTGAACCAGAGTCCACTTTAAATGCGGACTGGTTTGCGGTCAGCGAGTGCACAGCCGAGCCGTCAGTGCCACTTGATCTTTAATTCAAGGCGAAAGAGAGCGACCCAGAGCAGCAGGTCCATTGCTCTGCACCGTTCAGCTTCAACACCATGGAGCTGACATACAGGAGCATTGTGCTTCTGGGCTCCATCTTCCTGGACTGGGCTCTTCTGGCTTCTGCGGAGGAAGGTGAGTCTGGAGTCTGTTATTTTGTGGTTGCATGGCTGAGTGAGATGTCCTTATGTCTATAGTATTACATCCTGCTCCTCACCCAGAGGGGGGACCAGGGAAACCACGAGACGTCTTAAGAGCATTCTATGCAAAGATAGCCAAGAACATTAGCTACATCTCAGGGGAATAATCATATCAAGGCAGGATGTGGCTGCAGCCTCACTGATTAAAGGTACTCTATGTTACAGGCAATAATCACAATGTGTTCATATAATACTTATAGCAGTGGGGTATTCATCTTATTTTGATAGTTTATTACACAATTGCCAAATAAATAACACAATTATTGGTTCCCTCTCCTGGGATTTTCAGGAAGAGTCCACAGTCACTAGAGTTTTTCTTTAGGGTCATCAAAAGGTCCCCAGGCTGCACCCTAGGGACCCTTAAAACCGCTCACTTTAAATCAGTGCTCTGAGACTAATGCAGGGCTGATTTTCTGTGGGTTGATGTAGATCTAGGTGACACATCATTTAGCTTGAGAGGAAATACATCTTTGCATCACATGTGTATGATTGTCACTTACATTAGTTTCTGGCACCAACATTAACAGGTCCACACGGGCTTTGTGATCCCCCCCAAATAAGACATCAACTGTCATCATTTGAGAGAAAATGATGCTTTCACATTCTCTGGTTTTGTCCGGGCGAGTATAGCTCGGCATCATCAACATAACAACAGGGCCAGTGTCTGGATAATTGGCTTAATGCAGGGGTGGAAGACTGAGCCTCGGTGAGCCGCATTGACAAATCAGAATCCACTAGGAGGCCTGGGTGTCCATTTATTTTTAATCTCCTGCCATGTCTCTTTCTTTTTGTGATGTTATTGGGGACATTTCAGCACCGTGGAGTGAAGTGAAAACTGATTTAAGTCGTTTAAGAATGCTGCAGAGACAACTTCTTTGTAAACCTTTGATAGAAACGGGTGTTTGGAAATAATAGGCCTGTGTTTCACTGAGGATCAAAGGATCAAAACTGGGTTTCTTTAAGAGCTGCTGGGCCGCAGGGTTTTTAAAAGTACCTTACTGCTGTGTAGGCTGCATGCTGCTGTGCTCCTGTGAAGACTACTACTTATTCTCCATCATGCTATTTCTGCTTGATACCGTGTCAAGCTTACAGCTGCTAAGGTTGACATTGTGGTATAACTAGCATGTTTTTCTCATTTTTACGAGTTAGCATCACAATGTGAAGAAAGCTTATAATTAATACAAAATATGGACACACCTGTCCCAAACCTTCCCAACCTTTACTGGGTGTTTTGTGACAAAAAAAAATAATTAATTTGCCATGAAAACAATGGGCTCTTTAACAATGAAACTTTTCCCCCCAAGTGTGTTCATTCCAACCAGTAGTTGCTGTAAACAGGAACATCGTGGACGTGCATGACTTCACATACTCTGTGGCAGGAACAAGATCTGTCAACGGCTTCTGGTCTGAGTCTGGAGGTCGCGTATCCGCTGGCACTGAATGCCCTTTCATGAAAGGGGGTAGACTTAGACAGTATTGCTTCTACTACAGACTGTACAAACACATGGATGCAGCTTACTCTTGGTCTTCTGGTATTTGGAAGCTTGCACACACACACACACATCAAAAGAAGATGTAAAGGTACCGCAGCTACTGAGAGTCTGGAATTCTTGCGGGAAAAGCAAGTTGTTGACTTTGTCTTTCAGGAGAGAAGTTTGGGATTTCCCCAGACATTTAACATTTACTCAGCGGTTCGTGGGAGCGAGGGATCGGGGTCATTAGAGGAACAGTAGCTTCTTCCTCAGCGGCGGTTGCAAAGGTCCACAGCTGGAGCCCCACCTCTATGACTCAATTCTTCAGTATTTGGTCCTCTGACAACATGGGAAGGGATGCTAAGTGGGTTTGACATAATTATCAAGCATGTCGCCTTCTTTAGAAAATCAAGAACATTCTCAGCAGACTTGGCTATATTTTACACCCTCGCTGACGTTGATGTGGGTTCCAAACAGGTGCAGCGCAGGCTGGATGTGGAGGGCGGGTTGTAGTGCCTTTACCGATTGACTCCAGAACATCTGTGTCTTACCGAGTGTGAACAAGATGTCTGGTTTCCATGTCTTGGGTAATGGTCCACTCCTCTGCCAGCACACTCTGGATCATCCTCCCCCTTGTTCGCTATCTAGTAGGGAATTCTGTAATGAACTGATGGGAGGGTAGATGAAGCTCACGCTGCCAAATCTCTCCTCCTTTTCCAACCAAAGGATAAATGACTCACTTACACACACCACTTGCTCGTTCAGCGCATGGACCTCTCTTCACGAAGATTAAAACACAGACCCCTTGATCCGATAATTGTTTTGGCTGGAAATTAATAACAGGCTTTTGGTGAGAATTTGTAATGAGGATGCACACACTTACACACACACACACACACACACACACACACACACACACACACACACACAGAAATAAAACGATTCTCTTCCTACCCATGGGAATTAATGTATCATGTACAAAAAAGTACACGCCTTACATTTAAAGGCAAAAGCCTGTTATGCAGGATTAATAATTCTCACTAATGAAGCCCAGATGCAATTTTCAAAATGATTTGACATTATAGATGTAAGCTATAACTGTTCCTTATCCTCCCACACGCACGCTCAACCTGTAAAGTACCCATTTTGTTTCTCTCCCTGCCCCTCGTTATTCCTTGCACATACAGTTTCTCTCTCTTACCAGTAGAGATGCAGCCAGTGACAGAAACACTGCAGTCTTTCCCACCTGCTCTGGTCCACAGCAAGATTATATTAACATAATTTTTAGAAAGTTGTGCAAACTTGTCGGCAGTCATCTAAACTTAGAAAGACCACTTTCCACCCATTCCAAATGTTTGAATAGACATTTTTGAGAGAGCCAGTGCTGTTGGATTACCTATATGATCATTTAAACGTGCACGCCTCAAGTTGAGTGCCTTAAATCATTTCAGAAGAGGAGGATGCAACGAGATGACGGAATAAAAAGCCAGTCAAACTCGAACAAAAAGGGAGTGGATATTGTGATGGAAATGTTATTTTAATGTTGCTTTCATACTTAAATTTGAGGAGGGATACAGCCTCCCTATTGCTCCACACACAGCTGATGTTTTCCTGCTTGCCTGCTCGTCTGTTTGAATTGCACTTTTTGTTACATTTATTTTATTCAACTCAAGTGTATAACCCTTTTTGCGATATTTACACTTTAAGAAGAAAGAATTCCCACATTTCCACTCAGGTTTTAAATGTCCAAATTTCAAATGTGCAAAACCTCAGGTGAAATGCACCATTACAAGGCTCTTATTACATGTGTTCATGCAACCTGACTGGAGATGAGTTGCTGTGGAGATACATCCATGATTCTGAAGCTGACGTGTGATTGGCTGCTGAACATTTGTTGTCATGTAAAGGTTTACTCTTTAGCAAAATTGATTATTTTTGACTAGGAGGCTTGTACTAAGTGCTTATAGTTGTTTATAGTGCTGTACATCCTTCTTTTACCGTTTTTCTTCTCGTTACCGCAGCTGTTACCTTCTTCCCTTTTCAAATCATCTTTTCACATAATGCAACACGAGAGTGCAGCTGCCGGTGTGACTTGTTTTTGGGTTAAAAAACAAAACACCAACAGCACTTTTTAGCCTCCGCTGATGGAAAGAGGGGTTAAGTGTCATGCTGTCTCTTGCAACAACAAAACGACGCATGGCGGCGGTTTGTTCCTTATCACACTCTCCCAAACCAAAGCAACCCGGCCTCCACTAGAGAGTTGACATCGACATCTTTTGTTCTCCACTTGCAAAGACACGTGCTGCCTTCCATTGTGAACGCTGAGCTCACACGGCTACTAGTAGATGCACCAGGGGCCAAGTGGGAGTAATGAGACAACTGAGTAATAAATTCACATTTCCATTAGGGTTGCATGATTTAAAACATAGTGTGAATTAAAAATAATATCTCCATGCATATTTGATGAGGTAAAAAGAAGATATATGGCCATGCTCTAATGGGAGTGGGTTGACAAAGACGCTCTAATTTCCCCACAAGCACAGGCACGGTGAGGATTTTGTGCAGCGCTGTTGACTGGAAGCCAATCTGTATCTGTTCTTTAACAAACACTCACCAGTTGCTTGTATTCAGTAAGACAACAGGTGTCTTTACATTTAAATCATTCAGTGCTCACATTTATGTAATCCGCTGATAGACTGCTTTTCAGTGGAAGGAAAGATTGACAACAACCCTCTCAAATCTAAAATTGTCTCATATTTTCGACACAGACTGTCTTCTGTTTATGCTTTCCCCTTCTAACTCCTCTGTGATATAACTTGCATGATTAATAGCATAATACTGCTCAGTCTGAAGCTCCAATGTTTTTTTTATCAAAGAGGCATTACTTGAGCCTCAATCCCTTCTTTCACAGACATGTAGCCTTTTCTTTTGCTACTCCTTCCACGTCCTCTGTCTCCTTGATGTTTGACTGGTGCTATGCTGTTTTCTCTTGCTGACTGTCTCCCCTGCCGTGGAAATGTGGATGGTTTTCCAGAAATCCTTTTAAACGGAACCGATTTTTATAAGAAAGGGATTTGCATTTAAAGCACCCCCCCCCCCCCCCCTGAAAGCCTGTAGCCCATCATCCTCAGTACCTCAATCCGATGATTAGCTTCCTCAAGAGTTAAACAGCCATCCGAGTGCCAGAAGTACTCTCAGTCCGTGTCTTTCTCCCTCACCCTTTCCCCTCTCGCTGTGAAGGATGCATATGGCAGCCTGCAATTGCAGGTGGATGATATTTTAGCTCGGTGAGAGGATACATCCCCCAGCCCATACATCCATGTCAGGCATTCACTTTGGAGAGCCGGTCTGTCCTCCACCCACATGCTACTCTCTGAGAGTGGGACACAATGGGGACAGGCTGCAGCAGCGAGGGAATGAGGCCACAGCCTATCAGCCATAAGCACCAAGGAGAATGGCACTTTTAGAGGGATGGGGCTCCTCTTTGAAGTGAGTCAAGGGGAGATGGAGAGACCGGCGTGAGTCAACGAAATAGAAAGAGCAAGTGCAGAGAGGGCAAGGAGGATGCAAGTATTTGCACCTCGTCACACTGCGTAATTTGCAACGTATGTCTGTTGCCTATTTGCATTCCGTAACACACACCTAGGGCCAGATATGTGAGATGTATGCGATGGGGATGAATATGTGATTATGACAAGGAGATTAAAAGGGGCTTTTAATTAGGAGACAACAACTGAGAATGAGCTATTTATCTCAGGTCCATCTTTCTCATTTAGCATGCACACTAATCACAGCTGTTTGAGGCACGCCGAGCATTGTGTAGCAAAATACCTTTTGTGAAGTGTTTTCTACGTGCCGTTGTTGTCCTGTGCCTTGTGGTGTTTTTGTGAGATGTCTGAGGCTGGATGTGCAAGAATTGATTAAAAAAAGCAACCTTGATGGGAGAATGTCTCAGCTTGTACCAATGCACCATCAGTAGGCTTCATTCAATTTGAGTCTGGGATATTTTTCTCCCTGCGTCATAGGTTGACCTACATCTCGTGTTTGATATATCCACTTTAAGTTAAAATGCAATTGACTTGGTTCGACATCAACCTAGAGACCCACGTGTATTTTTTTTTCTGCCTCCACCTTCATGCATGTACACGGGCTTCAGCACGTCTCCCAGGGCCTGCTTCCATTTACCGCACTGAACCGCACACGGCATAACAGAGCCATTACTGTGGGCTAGCTGCCCTCCTACAGCCTGCACACAGCTAAGAGCTTTAAGAGGGAGTCATGCTCCAAACAGGAGTGGGTCAGTTGAAATAAATAAGCGTTAAACACCTTTTTTTGATGGCCTGGTACTTCGTTTTAAGGAGCACTGCACACAAAATGTTCTTTCCCTCATGTTCCTACATATCCCCATTGCTTCAGTGATAACTGATTGCTTTCTCCGCTCAACTCTATCCAATCGTTTGAAGAAGAAGTCATTGTAATATTAAACTCTGTTCATTTTTCAGAGATTGGGCGAAAGTGGATTTGAAATTCAAACTACTGAAATCACCCCTTGCTGAAAAACGCGGCGTGGTTGGCTGATGAAGGAACATTATTCCCTTTGTACTATAACAAATGGCTTCACAGCCTAAGAGATGAATCCATCTTTATTTGAGATATATCGGTCACCGCCACACAAACAGCCAGTCCTCAGGCTTTGCTGAGGAGGAATGCATGGACTGAAGGAGGAGAAATTAGCTCAGTGTGTCTGTTGATGTTTGAATATGAAAAAGCGTAATGTGTCGAAATACAAGAGAAAATTCTCGCAGCGAGTCTGTTTTCTTGTATCTCTACTTAGATGTGTCAATCCTTAGATGGTTTATTTAGCTGGTGTCTGCAATGTTAGCTTCAAGCTGTCCACCTCCCACTGCAGATTAGTCACTGAAAGCTGTGTGTGTGTGTGTGTGTGTGCGTGTGTGCTTTCTTCTGCAAGATTTATTTTTTCCTCCCAAAATGAATTGTAGATTCTGCTTTAGTAAAGGCTTTGATAACACAACTCTGCTGTAAGTACAGCAGTAGACATTTTTGGACCTCGTTGTTCGGCGGATGCATCACAGCGGTAGATAGAGCTATGTGGGTTTTTCATTAAGCCAGATAGGAAACCAGACCGTCACCACCTGCCATGCATTAGTTTAGAAAAGTTCACAATTCCATCCTTTTGTTCACTAACACATTTCAGTTTATTTTGCTGTTGCAACTCTATAGGATAATGTGTAATTCCAGCTCCGTATGTGAACACCACGTCACAACATTTTGGAATGGATCCCAGCCTTTCCTCTTCATGACTGACACAAGACACATGCTAATAATTCATTTATATGGTCCAATTATTGGAAGACACAGCAAACACAGAGATGCCAGAATCTCCTGCTGCTGAGGTAGATCATTCCAGAAGGTAGTGCTGCTCGTCTCCAAGGGGTCCGCCCTGCAGGGGTGCCTGTCTGTGACTGAGCCTGACCTCGGGCCTCCAACACCACGGGAGAAGACAAGGCCATGAATATCCTCTTGAAGGATGGAGAAAGTCTTTGTAAACAGGCATCTTTTCTAATGGCGCTACAGGTACGATGCCACAGCTCAGCATATAACCTTTACTTTAACCCCAAACACCAAGCTCAGGGCTCAACGACGGCAGTCCACAAACCAGTGATGTCACAGTGACTACATCCACGTCTTATAAACAGCCTGTATTGCAGTAGAATAAGGCTGGATTTGGTTCGTGAGGGTCTTGGTGCTGTGGTAAAACATACTGGCAGCTTTCCATCTTAGTACTATTTTCTTTTCTTTTCAGGATGACAGATGATCTTTAAATTATATTACTGAAGGAGTGCAACATCTTTTTCTAAGTGGATGAGTGCGGCTTTGAGTCTCGGTTTAGCTAATTTTCTCTCCTACTCTGCGGTACCAAAGACTTTAGCCTTTGACAACATCTAACAATGTAAAGCCTTTTATCAAAACAAGCATGCCTAGAAAGACCGCCATCACAGAAATCGTCTTTTTAGAAGACTTAAGTGCTAAAATGTGTTGTGCACATAACATCTGTCTACTGAGGCACATGGCTTTCAATCTTGTAGAATCAAGGTCCCTGAAAAGAAACAGCACACATCTTTCAAGCTCAGAGGAAGTTACAGCATGAGTTGCAAAGATTAAAAGGTGGGACAGGCTCACAAAAACAAGTCAAGCCTCGTCTTTTTTTCCACGTTTTCCAGCAGAGTTACTTGAGGATGAATATAAATGTGTCTGCCACACGAATCAATACATGTGTGACCTACATTTCGAGGAGCATTCCTCCTCCTTTCTACTGCGGCAGGTGGGATTCAGTGTAGGAAATTAAACAGGATACAGAAATACAATAACGTGTTGAATATTGGTGGGGATGTCTGTAGTTTTGCGTTTTTAGGCATTCAGTTGATATAGTTTAGACTTGTCGTCTGAAAGAGGGAATTTAAGGTTGAAGAAATATTGGATGACGTGGGAGAAAATTAAACAAACAATGAGCAAACAATAGGAGAAGAATGAAAAATATGGGAGATGGTTCGGATGGGACGGATTGTCGTGGATAGATCTGCAACAATTACTCGGAAACGGTCTTGACTATAGAATAATCATTCCAATCATTTTCTGAGCCAAACGCCAAAAATCTTCCAGTCCCAGACCCTCATATGTGAGGATTTTGTGCTTTTCTTTTTTCATGCATCGTAGTAAATGGAAAAGCTTTGGATTGGTCTGCATCATCTCGAGTCTCTTTTTACCTGATATAGTATTCTTTTTTTAAAGGGTTAGGGTTAGGGCTTGTGGAAAAGCAGAGGTCTTAAAAAGTGCAGCGTACCCTCCCAGAAATACCCTTGAGTTGATCAAAAAGTCTTTTTAACTTTGCCTGTGTAAGTCATTCCTTCTCTTGTAGGATTCTGTATCAGGAATCCACCGGGGAGTTGGTGTAGCCTGCAACAATGTTCTCAAGAAGGCTTCCAGCTTTTCACAGAGTCGAGTTATTTTTGAAGAGGGGTTCAGAGAGCGGTGCCCATAATTGGTAGTAGCAGGAGGTGAATTCACTCAGTGGCAGATCAATATTCCAAAGTAGCTGAAATATGCTGTAAAGAAAGATGGTTTAATCAATCACACTGTACGAGTGATGCTTCAGAGAATTATGTGTTTAAATCTGAGTCCCTTAATGTCTCAAGTGAGTTTACCAATGATTAGCAATTTAACCAGACATAAGAAGTGCTTCCCTCCCCTCCTCCCTCCTGTTGTTCAACTCAATGTTAAAAATCTATTGCCTTCACTTTATTATGACAAAAGGCAGCTCCTGTTGCACACATGTCCAACAGCAGGCACTTTCTATAATAACGCCGTCCTCTAATTGTCAAACAGTCATAGATGTCACCTCCCTGTAGATAATGTTCATTTCTCATCTGGTGTGGTCTCTTTGGGAGGTTCTCTGGCCTCACAGCCAAGTGGATTTCGTTAGAGAGAGGGAGAGAAAAGATGCACAAGTGCTGTTCAGCGGCTGACACCGTGGGTCGAGACTCATTACTCGCAGGCAGCGATGTAAAAAGGCACAGAACCAAGTTGATGTCTCATATCCTCTTAACCTCTCATTTTATGTGAGGGTCAAAACGTTTTATTCCACTGTGATTAAAGTAAATATTCACTTTGAACTTGTGCGACTTGAATAATGCAATAGTTCTCGTCTCCATTTTACATTTGTTTTTGTGCTCCAACGCCAGAGAGAAGCTATTTGTGTATTTAACACTACATCCAGAAGAGGCGTCTGCTCGGTGTCTAGAACGGATGTTTGGCTGGAAAAAGCCAACTGTAAATGAAGAGTTTCAGTGTTGTGTATTTGTTGCTTAATTATCAGAGGATTGATTCTCCCGGGTGATCTGCTTCTAATCCTCAGTGCTTTGGGTCAGTCGGTTTCATACACATCTTTGGTTTCTGTCCATGAAGCACCCTCCCTAACTGGGTCACATCCTGTCCTGGGACACGTATTGATATGCGTCCTTAAAGACAAGGCAGAAAAACGTGTCAAACATTAACGCCTTTCCTCCCCCCCTTCATCTCACTTCTGTGACACACACACTTTAAAGTAGCTGAGCTCATCAGCACGTGCTGCAGGAGGCTTTTGTTCCACAGTAGACGAGGGGTTAAACAGTGAATGCTGTGAGTGATGTGCTTGTTGGCGCTTGTTGCCCCCCCCAAACCAGACCAGGAGACAGGAAAGGAACTACAGGAAGCTGAGGTCTAATCTCAGTAGACACAACTTTTTCAAAGACAAACAGAGCTCACACACACACACACACACACACACACACACACACACACACATAAGTTGTTTTGTTCACGTGAACACCAAGCTTGTGAAGGGAAATCATGTTTCATTGAAATGCTTAATGTGCACTCTGTTAGATAACCTGAGTGCCAAGGACGTCTAACATTAGCATGTTTTAAAGATTAACCAACCATTGTCTTTGTAACATCCTCAATAATACCTGGAGGACAATCACTCCCGACGCATAATGAACGTGATCATCTTCTGCAAAGAAATGATCTCAATACCCCAACAAACAAAACTAACTTCACTGGCTCTTCAAGGAGCGGCTATAATCCATCAAAGTGGTTTTAATACAGACAACCTCATTGATTTTCACCTATAGCTAATACTTTATGGATGTAGGCCTCGGAAGGATCTGTTATTATTTCTTTGGCAAGAAAAATGGAGGAATTGTTCAACGTTTGGGGGAGGGCTTAAGGCTTCTTGCCAAGTTAGACAACCACTCTGAAATCTGTGAAGCCACGAAGCAGCTGCTTAGCTTAGCTTAGCAGAAAGACTGGAGCAAACACAGGCGACTTGTTTCCTATCTTTTGCGCTATAAGCTAACAGTGTAGGCACGAGAGATGTATTGATATTCTCATCCAACTCTTGGCAAGTAAGAGAATGAGCGTATTTCCCAACATGTTGAACTATTCCTTTCATTTAAATGCGAAACATGTATTAAATTGCCCGAGGCAGCAGAACATCCCATAAGCAGGTCTGATTTCAGCCTTTGGACATTTTTAAAACATGTGTTAGCAGTTTCCCCTGAAACACACGGGGTTGTGAGTTATACCTGGAGGACAGTTAACTCTCCTATTAAGAAATGTCATATGGTGCATGGAAGGGAGCAGCTATTAAGCCCCAAACCACCAGACCAATGAGACCAGATGAGATTCCTTTGCCTAGCAATTCATGATCTATTTCATTTTTTAATGTCAGTGTTTGATGTTGAAATAATGAATCTTAAGATGTGGTTCATATCAATACTTTCCTTGTGTGTTGGGTGATGTGATACAGAAATGAATTATAATGAAACCCAGATGTTATCAGCCCGTCACGGCTTCATGTTAGCTAACATACGGAATGAGATTGTGATGAAGGACGACGTTGAGAGCTCGACGGACATAGCTGCAGTATTGGCACACATACATAGATACATACCCATATCAAGCATATCTAGCGTTTTGTCATCTGTAAATCCTTCTACCATCTCATCATCCCCTTCTCACGTTCCCCCCTTTTCATTATCCCTGTTCTTCCCCTCTGTCTCCATTTCTCTAGGTGTATGAGGGTAATTGGCACTCTGTTTCTTTAATTAAAATGTGGTCTAATTGTAGATGAAGCAGGGTAAATGTTCACAGGCCTATAATTTCCAGAGCCATGGAGAATGTGTAAAATAGGGAGGGAAAGGGCTCGCAGGGAGAGCAATGAGCACAAAAGTGAATGACGGGATTCAATGCAAATGAATTTGAGCCTCGGTCGTCTGAAGCCCGAAGACGCCGCTATAGAAAACGAGGGTGTAATATTTGCCATACAGTCCTGCTTTGAAAGAAATACAGGGTCAGGTTTTACATTTCAAAGGAAAACACCCTCTATTGTTGTCTGCCTTCCGTCCAGAAAACACAATACCTTTCACCCGTGGCTTGTATTTTCTGACATGGTTTATTTGTTAATATAAAAATGATGGCATGCTATTTCTTATATCTCCACACAGCTACTTCAGATCTGCCTCACTGTGTCAATATATTATCTATTGATAATATATGTATTTAAATGTCCATAATCGTAATTCCAAGACTCAGTTCAAGTCTTCTTGCCAGCACCAGTATCAGTGTAGACCTCCCTTCTGTCTCCTAATGTGGATCATTGTACTGTAATTACTGTACAATTGTTTGTTTTGGGTGTTAAATACGGCCGGATGACGGATTTTCATTGTCCCTACATTTTTCTAACACTCGGGGCAATTTTCCGGCGGTGGGTGGCCGCCGCTGCTGTAAGAATGTAGGGGAAACGGCAGCTTCCTGACGGGGCTGGAGTCTGAACCTACTCCAGTGAAAGGCAAGGCCGTGCATGCACATAATAGAAACACTCATCATCTCATCGAAAACACTCAAGCTCACACATCCTGTTTCATAAGCCTTAACGGTAGAGCAGTGATAAACAGTGATTATCATGCTTTTCAAAAGAAGAGATCAGCATATGAAACCGAAGCAGGTGTGCATGCGATGGGAGGAGACGGGGCAGCCCGAGTTTTCTGAAGGTGTTTTTTTTTAATTAAGCTGGAGTGAACTGGAGGTAGACTTGACGCAGGGAAAGCATCGGCCTGAACTTTGTCATCCAATTATCCTCCTCACCCACCTCTCTCTCTCCTCCTTCCCCTCTGCAGACTTTCCTTTCTTCCTCTCGTCTCAGGTTGTTGTTATAAAACTGGTGGGCTCCTGCGGTTTTAAAGTGGACGCGGGAGAGAGGTGTGAATGTACGCCTTTCTTTACGAGGAGTTTAAACAGAGAAAGCGTGAAATTAGTAGATTGTAAAAGGGTAACGGGGCTATAAGTAACCGATTTAAGTCACATTTACTTCCCGGTGTGGCGAAGCTGCTGCGTACGCGGCTGTAATAATGGGCGATGTCGTGTGCTGTGCGTGAAACGGGTCACCCAGGTGATGGGAGCGAGAGGCAATGTCAATGCTATGAGAGAGATTTAAATAATCTGGCTGTGTAGCAGTGAGAGAGGGGACGAATGCTGCTGTGTGTGGGCTGTTCACCGAGGAAGTGTATTAAATTAGCAGGAGCTCAGATTTGAGCAGCAGTGGGCGTGATCGAGTGATGGTTGAAATCATTGTGAAAAAGCCAGGAGTCGGGTATTTCTAGGTTACACTTGATGGTTTCCACTTGTTTTTTTTACTGTTAATTTGTATTCAAATGTTCATGTGCTGCAGTTTAGCATGCTTTTTTGTTTAACTAAAGGGGGAATAGCAGTGGAGCTGTATATTTTATACTTGACTCCCTTGCAAACTGTGGGATGTACGATATACACTTTAAAAATATCCCTTTTCAGAATATGTGAAATGCTCAGTTTAAAGTGTGGAGGGACCAGAGAGCCAGTTCAAACAGTCCATCCTGAGTAAACCAAGCAGTATCTGATCAGACAGTTTAACGTTTATCGGTGTTAAACAATGTCATCAGCTGCAACGCTTGTCTCCGCAGAGAGCAGCTCTCAGACTCTGCTTTAGCTCAGTGTTTGTTGTGCCTTGGTGTGCAGTTCTTTGGGATGTGGGTTGCTAAATGGTAAATGTGATTGCCTCTCACTTTACACGGGATCACAGGGATTAGTAAGCGTAGGCGTTGCTGTTATTTCTGTAAAATACTACAAGTGTTGGTGTTAAAGTGTATTCATTGAGTGTCGAGCTTCATGTAGCCACAGTGTTCTCCGTAAAAGGGTTTTTACAAACAGCCGTTTCCTGTGTAATCTGTAATCTTTCCAACAGACAATGATCGTAACTTGGACCCTGATATTAGGATGAGGATGCATTTTCATGAGTCTGGCAGCATCATTTCTCACACTGGTGGTCATCAAAGATGTGGGGACAAAATATATTAGATGTAGGTGTATTTTCTATAAGGCTGCAACTAATCTATTATTCTTATTTGTGTTTTATTATTTCATTTTATTTTATGTGTGTGTGTTGACTGATTGTTTTTATGTGTGCCAGAAACAGAAACCAGACAGTGTGTTGATTATCCAGATCGCTGCTGATTTGCTTTGTGTTAATTAATTAATTAATCAATTAATTCATGTACTAATCATTTCACTGCAAACTGCCAAACAATGGGAAACGTTATAGATACACATTTCAAAGACGATAACTCGAAATGTAAAACCATTATTAAACCAAAGGAAGAAATAGATGTACTAACCACAGTGCATCTGATATAGACACTCTACTTATATGAGCCACGGAGCAGACTTGGACAACAAGGTGGTAACAGTTAGTCAAGAAAAGCAGAACTTAAGCCTTTTAGAGGGGAACATTTTTCAATGAGTGTTCTCAGAATGAATGTTTTTTTCCCAGTTTGATTTTAAAATATGGCTTCAGTGAATTGTGGGCATATTTGACTAAAACCAATAATTTGGTGGAAAATAAATACTCATAATTATATAAACATTCCAGAACTCAAATTGGGGGAAAATAAACCCATAAAAGAAAACTGGAAAAAGAGTTTTTTTTTTTAAATGCTGTGTCAGATGCAGTGTGTGTGTGTGTGTGTGTGTGTGTGTGTGTGTGTGTGTGTGTGTGTGTGTGTGTGTGTGTGTGTGTGTATTAGTGGAGGTATTGGATGCCAGACTTTACGGTTGAGCCTTATATTGGGAGCCTAATTCGACCAAACATCTTAATAACCCCGATGATAAGCTCGCACTGAAACCCCCATTTCCACCCGCATCCATTTTCATGCGAGTGCTCGCCTTGATCACGGCACACAGGAGAGCCGCATTAAATCCTGTTTATTGGTAAAACCAAACTGCCTCACCCTTGAGATGAGCTTCTGTGGGGAACACGTAGGGCTCTAAAAACCAGTCTGTGACAGGAACCTCACCCCATCAGCATGAATACTAGTCACAATTCAGCAGAGACAATCTGCCGAGGCAGCTGGGGGAGAAAGATGTCCTAACATGAAAGAAGTCCTAACCTATCTCTGCACCGACTTGCATGCCGTTCAGGTCCTGGGTTTTTATTGTGATACTGAATCAAAGCAGAACTCCTCTGATTGTTTGTGAGCTGGCATCGCGCCTCTCAAAAGATTACAAAAAAAAAATCAATCCTATTGTAATCACAGATCGTGACTGGAAGGGCTTAAATCTCTATAGTCGTACCTCCTGTGAGTATCTGTGCAAGTCTGGTCTGCTCTCTCGTTTCAACTGCTCTCCGCGGACGAAGGCGGACTCTTCGCAGCGGGTTTTAGCGTGACCACAGGCGTGGTGTGTCGCCGGGAACACAAGAGACGTGGGGGGAATGAAAACAAACATGAGAAGAAACACAATTTTAAGGGCAGCGGGGCTGTTTTCTGTGGATGTAGTTGACTGGTGAAACTCCATCTTCTCACCGTAATCCCACTGTAAGCCATGGCTGATACTTGGCAGGGAGCTCGGGACTTGAAATATGTTCACTCTTCGATTTTAAATCCACTGGCGTGGTTCTCTGAATGTAAATAAGTCCTGTATGTGTCATGTTTATATATCGCCTACGCTGAGTGATGGTATATTTTCTTCTTTTCCCACAGAGGTCCTGATGAACACTAAGACAGAGACTTCTGATCTGAAATGGACCATCTTCTCCCAAGGCAAACCCGCGGTATGTAACCCCAGCTTCGCCATGTTATCTGTATTACTAACACAGACCTTGGTGACTGGGGATTTTTAGCTTCCAGCTGTTCCTTTGTTTCTTTGGCTATAAAAGAGCTCCTTATATGGCAGGTAACTGACAGGATAAAGGAAACGCCAGAGCGAATGTGGGATTCAAAGTACATTGAAAGCAGATGCTTTGATATATCCCATCAACCTTGGAGTTATAGTTTCTGGCTGCCCACAATTTTGAAAATCGCTGCCAGAAAAAGACATATTTGTAATTTGATCAACTCAGGAGTGGTTGTTAGGGTATTTTTTGCCAACAGCGTCATCGGCCCAAACTGCTCAACTCGCTGATTTCTCAGAAGGAGAACGGTTACTGCGATCCTGGCACGGAGATTTTCTGGAACCAGAAATGCTCAACAAATGTGTCTGCGCTTGTGATTGAGATGCAAAGCAAAACAGACAGTCTCTAAATAGTTTGCACAGCTATTATTCAGTCGACTCCGTGTATCAAAAGCTTCACATTGTTGAAAAAAGACGGCTCCATCGCGTTTTGTGTTTCATAACACTAAAGAGTATGGAAGTGATTTAGTCAGTTATGACAGGCGGCAGTGGGGAGATGCAGTGAGCTGTCTGCCTCCAAATTGCAGATATAAATGTGGTTAATAAATGGTTATTTATAATATTATACTCTCATAGTAGATATTTGTGGGAACTTCAGATATAAATGAGGTCTCCTCAGTAGCAAAAATACTTACACATTACATCGTTAAATGTTACTTTTAATGAGAAGTATTCATGTTAAACCTCCAATGTAAACTATATTATGAAATCATCACTATCATTTTGTGACAGCGGTGATGATGTGTATTGGATTCAGCTGCACTCAAAGACCTCACTCAGGGCTACAGTATGCTTTGTACTGAGAGGAATGTGACGTCTATATCAGAGCTGTTATTCAGCTGTATACTCTCTCTCTCTCTCTCTCTCTCTCTCCGTTATGCTTTAAAAAATCCACCTTTAACAATTTCTTTAACGATTTCTGTCAAATCCAGATGAGCCTGTGGGATGTTTTTCATCACAAAGAAAACCCTCATTTTGTTCACAGAAACATGCGCTGCCAAAGTCCATAGTATTTATTTTTTGGAATTAACAGGGAAATTCTGCCCTCCGAGTCATTCAAACCTGGCTCTCAGTGCTCCGCTGCACTGTAATTCATTCCGACCAGAATTCTGCCTCACTCAACACATCATCTGCAAATGGATTTGAAAGATTTACATATTTACATAACTGAATTTTTGAGCCTCAAGTTCAGCGAATCTGCTCAATCCTGCCCTGAGTATGTTAATGTCTTGCTTGTTGCCTGCTCTTGGGAACGTAGTGATGGTGAACATGTTTGCTGTTGACTCAGAAGTCAAACATTAAAGCCTTTTTTCTCTCTCGTTGCATTTGGCTCCCTAATGTAGTTTTCTGGGGATGAGCTCCGCTTCATACATGCATTTGTGACGTCCTCGTCAGAATTCTGGTATTTCAGTCTAAAAGTGTATTTGAAGGGTGAAAATGTGTGTCTGTCTTGGATGCTGTGTGCAGCTGTGTGCTCTGTTTGACAAGTGAGACTTGTATTCCCACTTGCTGGGCTGCAGCTCGGCAGCAGAAATGATTTAACAACCCAGATTCAAATTTGGGCTGGATCTAAATCCATAGCAGGCCAGCTCTGTCCCACGGGCCTCTGACAGGTGCAGTAGAGCAGAGGGCCAACAAAGAGTCACATCGTTATTAAGATGAATAGGGCTATTAATATGGCCATTTTTTTGAAAAAAAAGACCCTTCTGAAAGTCTTTCCAGGAGAATTAAAAATGCTTTTTTTTGGGGTCAAATGTCATTTTGACTGGCAAACTTTCTGATAACCCTTTGTGCTCCTCTTTGCCCCTCAGTGGGAGGAAGTCAGCGGTTTAGATGAGGAGAACAACAGCGTGAGGATCTACCAGATCTGTCAGACTGACAGCACATTCAGCCATTGGCTGCGCAGCGGCTTCATCCAGCGAAGAGGAGCGTCTCAGGTGTACGTGGAGCTGCGGTTCACCATGATGGAGTGTTCATCCAGGAGCACCCACCACCGCAGCTGTAAGGAGACCTTCAACTTGTACTACTACCAAGCAGACTCCAACGAGGCCACCGCCTCCGAACCGCCCTGGATGGAGAACCCGTACACCAAGGTACGTCCCCGTCCACGCCCACGCCCACGCCCACGCCCACGCCCACGTATGTCAGATAGTCAGCGATGCTCATCGCGATGCCCCATCAGTCTTATTAGAGAGGAACCTTTATCTCTCTGTGGTTGTGAAAGTGATGAAAGAGTAGGAAGGAGTGGCTGTAAAACGGTGGTTAAACACGTTTCATTTCCTATAAATGATGTGTTATTTTTGCTGCTTACTCTTCCTCCCTGCAGTATTAGTAGATTTGTTTTATTGAAGAGTAGCCACTCACAATGCTCTGCTAATTCGGTGGATAAACACATTTTCCTTCTAAATTAGTTACAATAAAATCCCCGTTATTTTGTTCTGGAATGGGTAAATGTTTGGTTTTCATCAGCAGTAACATAACACGACTCAGACAGCGGCTCTCAGCTCCAGCCCCGGCTTCCCTCCTCTTTTCCCTTTTGTGCTCCTCGGGAGATGAACTCCAGTGTGTGGGAAAGATGATGCGAGACTTGCGTTTGATAAATCGTCTGGATTGTGCCCACATGCTGTCCACACATCACTGAAATGCAAACTCGATGCGAGCCGGGCCTCCTCAGCATGCGGTCGGGCTGATGGGATCCCAGCACGAGCAAGATCCGATCTCGGCGCGTACAGACTTGACAGTTAATGCGTCCCGGCGTGACGGGATGACAGAAAGATGAACCGCGGTCTTTGTTACAAACGAGGGATGTGGAGTTTAAAAAACATGAGTGTTTACCAGGCGACGAGGGAACAATGGAAATAAGTCATTGAATTGCATTATGGGAAGTGTAAACCCAGTTTTACCCAAACTAGACTAAAAGTGTGGATTTGGGCCTCAAATTTGACCATTTTAAAGAAATCGTTCCCTCCCAACTTTATGGAAGCGCATTATTAGTTTTGTTAAAGTCTCATCTAATGCATTCAAGAAAATGGGAAATGGAATGCATTTATATAGCACCTTATAGCATTTTACAATCTGCCATGCGAGGCCTGGGGATTGACTTCTAACCTTGTGTTTATAGGATGGCCTGCTCTTCCTCCCGAGCCACAGCCACCTTATGCATAATTAATTCAGAAAAAAGAGCAAGGCATGATTTGCAAATCAATGAAAAATGTTGACAAATGACTATTCAAAAAATGACAATATTAATCATCAACGTTCCTGTCTTCCCTTTGACAGTATCAGTGCAGTTCAATCTGTTACACAGCCTGCATATCTGCTTATTGTTTAACATTCAGGCTTTCAGGTTTCTGAACACATAGCTTATGAGTAAAGCGCTTTTTAGAATCTCATTATGAAACCTCAGATGTTGTGGTGTCCTTGAACACACCACCAAAGAGGGTTTTCAAAATAGTGCCCGCTCCATGGCTTCGTTGCCACTTAATTATGTAACCTTGGCAGGAAAAATAAAAGTGATGAAATGTTCACTGTAATTAATTACATTTCTCCCAAGCGAGTTTCAAGTCCCTGCAAGTTGAAGTTTAAAGCGTAGTGTAACAAATGGGGAAACAATGGCTGCCAGGAAGGTAGGAAATCAATCTGAAATGGTAGTGGTATGCTTTGGAAAAGGTCCAATAATGTAAAGCATATGTGATGTCTAGTTAATGGGCTGAAATGGCTAAAACATGCAAAAACCAAGCCAGCCTGGTCCTTATTTAAGACTGAATCCTTTGTGTTGGAATCAGGCCATTACATAAGATCTTTTCTCTTTCTTCCTGTTCTAGGTGGACACAGTGGCTGCAGACTTTCTACTGAGGAAGGGCGGGGAAAGGAAATCCAATGTGAAGACCTTAAGATTCGGCCCTCTGTCTAAGAGGGGCTTCTACTTGGCTTTTCAGGCTCAGGGCGCCAGCATGGCCCTGCTGTCCGTCAGGGTGTTCTTCAAAAAGTGTCCCCCCCTGGTCAGCGCTCTGTCCTCGTTCTCCGAGACCGTGCCCCGCACTCTGGTGCAAGAGGCGCAGGGTGAGTGTGTGGAGCACGCCGGCCAGCAGGGGCCTCGACCTCGGCCACCTAAGCTCTTCTGCGGGGAAGACGGCCAGTGGGTGGGCCAGCCGACCACCTCCTGTGCCTGCCTGCCAGGGTTTGAGTCCACTGAAAGACAAACTAGATGCACAGGTAAGAAGGAGGCTCCATTCCTAAGTATGTTTACAGACGCAGCAGAGCGGGCAGACTAAACACGAAAACAATGGTAAGCCAAGGGTGGGGTTCACTGGGGGATAGAAAGCAGAGAAATGAGAGGAGGCAACTAATGAGGCGAGGGAGCGGCGGTAACACGGAGCGGACAGAGAGAGGTCAGGTGGAGCCGCACTTATCTCAGGGAGGAAGAGCAGGGTCAAAGGCTCGCTGCTGCGACAACTCACGCTTCGGCTATGCTTAGAAGGAGCACAGGGGGACCGGAGAGGTGAGGGAGCGAAGGGGGGGAACGCCCGGGGTAAAGATCATATCACTTTGAGAACATCAAAGCAAAGCAGACCGAAAAAAGAAGGAAGAAGCAGGATCATTCTCTCAGGAGCTTTGCTGCAGCTCCTTCTAATGAGTCCAATTAACAAGCCTCGCGCATGAACACCCCCCACGTACACACACACACACACACACACACACACACACACACACACACACACACTGCATCACACCAACACTGATAAATGTTGAGCACTAAAACCACAGAGAGAAACACAAGAAGAAATGCTACATTTTCTCAGGAAAGTGTGTGGTTGCATCCGTGTGTGTGTTTGAAGGTTGTGTTGGGTTTGATCTCTGCGGGAGGCATAATGATTTTTCATAACAAAAAAAAATAAATTCAGACATTTTTCATCTGGTTGGAGTGGCGGTGACATTTCCAGCGTCACCGAAGAGAGCCGTGAGCAAGAAATACTCACCAGACCATAAAGGGAGATTGCCTTTAAACCAAGATTGAACTGTTCATTTGCTGTTAATTTTCGGACACATCGGGAATTAAATTAATGTCTACGTTTAAAATTAAATTACTACAGCTGTAATCTAAAGTAATCTAAATATATTTTTCTGGGTCACACACAACCCCTTCAATGTTAAACGTGTGAATGCTGTCAAGTTGATTTAGTGTTTTAGAGGAGCTTGATTAATATATTTTTACATGTCTCTGAAGCAAAGCTCTAGCAGGCCATAAATACTTCATGTGTGGGGTGAATTTCCCCACGTACCAGGATACAGTAGCTTTACCGATGTTATATAATACAAAAAGGGTACAAGACGACGCCCTGAATATTCCCAAATAGATTTGAAGTTATCTGAAAATGTTAGCACCGTCCTCTCAGCTAACTTCATCAACCAATCTTCACATTTGAAACAACCAGAACCAAAGTGAGTAGAATAGTATTTTTAAATCATTGTTTGTTCCAGATAGATTTAAGTGACAGAAAGAACCAGAAGAAATCAGAGAAAAGTAGTAAATCCTCACATTTGAGAAGCTGAAACCAGCCATTTTCATTGGAGATGTCAGTGGACTAATTGATTGATCTAGTAATCCTTTCAGCACATGTTCAGACTCATTTCACCCTCTTTCCCTCTTGAATGCCACCGTGCTGTTTTTGGTGTTAGTGTACCGAGAGGCAAGGCAGATGTATTTATACATAGCACATTTCAGCAACAAAGCAATTCAAACAGCTTTACATAAAACATCAAAAGGCAAAAGAAACATACTATAAAAGGACATTTAAATGCAATTAAAAAAAGCCATTTAAGAGCCAAGGGAATGGAAGACGTAAAATAGAAGAAGACAGGTATGGAGAGGGGGGACAATATTTGCATCAAAAAGTGAAGCCATGTGTTTGGTGTCATTATTCAGATGTGGTCGGGTAAAGTCAATGATAAGCAGCAGGTCAATGTCAGACAGGTTTATACACTAAATTGACTATTACGTTCGGCTTCATTACTGTGATTGTCCTCAGTTTATGGCCCCTCATTACATGATTCTGTCTGTCAATCTGCAACCATCTGGCCCGCTGTACCCTGAAAAATAACAGCAATGTATTCGCAAATTCAGTTTGACCCGGGAGTGTTCGGGACACAGTGGGTGGGTGTCATGATTTGGTGCAATATTGTGCTCATGTCACGTCTGGAATCAAAAGTCATGCTAATTTGCCTTGGTTTGTCCTGCCCAGCTTGTCCTGTGGATCATTTCAAGTCATCCTCTGAGGGCCAATGCAAAGCCTGTCCAGCATTCAGCCACGCCGGCGTCGGAGGGGCGCCCGTGTGTGCGTGTGACTCCGGATACATGCGGGCCGACTCCGACACCCCCGACTCCCGATGCACCAGTAAGTCTACAGAAAACCGCATCACTGCACGAGTGTATGTGCTAAACAACGCAAGCATCCACTCGTTTGTTTCCCCTCCCTACTCGGCTCTTCTTCACGTTGTTTCCTCTCTCCTGCTATTTATCTTTCTTGCCCTGGTGTTATTTAGTCAAACTCTTTTAATCTGCTTTATGTCCTTTGTCCCAATGGCTGGGCATTGAGATGCATATCCTTTGTGACAGGTGGTTGGGGGTAGGGCGTTCCACTCCAAAGTGGAGGAGGCATTGATGGGCTCAAGTGACACCTCCATGCAGATTCGGGAATTTCAATTCAGCTGCGTCTGGGATGTGTGAACGGGAGGGGCTTTTTAATTAGGTGCACTCTTTTTCTTTTTGGAGGATGTGAAACAAAGTGCAGCACGGTCAGGATGTTGACCGTTCCTGTTCTCTTCAGGTGTGATATCTGTGGCAACTAGAAGTTACAACCAATTTTATTATTACTGATAACTTTAATTACAAAGGCTTTATCTTAATTATTAATCAGTTAATTAGGCCATTCTCATTAGAAATCCGGTTATAGCCTTGCAGTTCTGCATGTCACTTATATTTTCAATTTGTATGCCGACCGTGCCATCTGTATACCATGCGGACCTTTCCCCCTGAAAGGAAGAGTTTGACGTTCCTGTGACAGACTTGGTGGTTTTTATAACATGGATTCTGAAGTCACCTCTAAAAATCCCTGTTCCCAAATGTTAAATTCAGAATTCATCCGCACCCAGATTGTCTATGTTGCTGCCCCACTTGGGTTTCCAGTGTGAACACTATTAACACTTAAGTTAGCTGCAGGCTCAGTGACAAAGCTCTGTCTCCTTGGCAGGAACAGAAACTCATTCACAGGGGCTGAGTGGTATTACTGTTTAGTTATGCTTGGCTCCAGGCAATAGCTATCTTCTTACAATTTTCAGACGGTGATCATTATCATCCAGTTTTAGACAAACGTAATTGCACCAGTTAGATTCTGCAACACATAGCCACATAAATTCTGCAACACATATGCTCCTGTTGCGACGCGAAGCCACTGCGGGAGCGTTGCTCCGCTTCGCGCCTACATGTGCAGACTGAATAAAATGTCTTCAGCGCATATGGAAAAACATAAGCCAATGGCCTGTGTGGGTCATGGAAAGGTAAAGCTGCAGTAAAATGACACAGAATAGATTAGAATCTGATTTGATAGAGACATTTCACGCTATGATTGCATCTGCGCTGGGCGATGCCTATATATTACAATGTGATGCCTTTTTTGACTGATTAGTGTGACGAATATTTGAGTGATTTTTCTTAAGGGCATTTAGTTCTTCTGCTGATTTCCAATATGAACAATATGAGGAGTCAAATGAGTTGAACTTTGGTGTTTTCTGTCTCTGTAGAACCTCCCTCGGCTCCACGCAGCATCGTCACCCAGATCAACGACACCACGCTGAGTCTGGAGTGGAACGAACCTCTGGACAACGGCGGCAGAACCGACCTGAGCTACACCATCAGGTGCTCCGTGTGCAGGTCGCCCAAGGGGCCGTGCCTGTCCTGCGGGGACAGCGTCAGCTACCGGCCCGCGCAGCACGGCCTGCTGGGTCGCCGGGTGGAGGTGTGGGGGCTGCTGCCTCACACCACCTACACTTTCACAATCCAGTCGCTCAACGGGCTGCCTCAGGTCAGCGGGAAGGACCCCGCCGGTGAAAGTGTCAACATCACCACAAGCCACGACGGTAAGAGGGTCGACAGGGGAAGAGGTAGAAATGTGCTAATGGTCTGAATTTCATGTTGTATTCATATCTCTTGTGACATCTGTGCAGTGCCGTCGCTGCTGTCTGTGATTCGGAAGAGTGACTCCACAGAGAGCAGTCTGACTCTGCACTGGTCAGTCCCAGCTCAGCCTCACTACACCATCCTGCAGTATCAGCTCCGCTACTGTGAGAAGGTAAAGCATCTCTGAGCTATCTGGCTTAAAGGTCAGATGGTATTCAGCTTCCCCGCCCAGGATTATACTCCGAACTCCTATCAGACTAAACTCACAATGTTTTACAAGAGACGGGGTGGATTGTTTTTATTGTCTAGCCCAGACATCTTCAACATGGGGTCCAGGACCCCTAGGGGTCCGCAGAGTTACTGCAGGGGATGATTTGATCCCAAACTTTTTTATCTTCCAAAAATGTAAATATGTCCAAAAATACACCTTAACATGAATACAACCTATATAAAACTAGAATTCAAATATGACTCTGTATTATTATTTTAATGGCTTAGCATTGTATACATACAT